>NC_081195.1:59196381-59363881 GCF_902713425.1 Acipenser ruthenus | reverse complement strand
TTATGCCAAACTGTAATTATACAACCAGTCATGTTTTCTAGTGAATATGTGATGTTAGTGGGACTGTCTTGTATGTTTTGTCTTTTACTTTTTTGTACAATTTGTTCAGAGCCGTCTTAAATGAAACTGAAAACATAGTAGTAACCAAACATTTAAAGATCTAGTGAAGCCAAAAACAAAAAAAGAATTTCAAGTTGATATGAAATGATCTGGCTTGGTTGCTTAAAGTGAAAGCAAATATTATAGCCATTGTAGTCTATGATGTTTAAGGTGACTGTTGCCTTTTCTAGCTGATGTTTGCGGAAAGTATATCTAATATATTATATATATATAATTAGTTTTTAACTGGGTCAGCTTTCAATTTGATTTAGTTTTAAATTAAAACTATACTAAGATGTATAACTATAATGTATGCTTAGTCAGACATTTGAAATTACATTTTAGAATTCTGAAATATAATTTGACTGATTTTCAATTTTTTCTACATTTTAGAGAACTTTAGCCAATGTTATCTAGAAAAGAGGATGTGGTTGCTTTAATGGTCATTTCTGTTTTCAGTCAAACCAAAGTTACACAAAATTCTGCCTCTTCTTATATGGGATAATAAAGCTAACAATACACTCCCTGTTAAAGACTTGCACACAGTCCAAATGGTTGGTATGCTGGCTTTCTTGATCCTTGTTTTGCTAAAACTACCAATGCATAAAATAATTTTCTAATAATTTGTAATAATGCATTGTATTTAAAATACAGATGTATGTCTACTTTGTGCGTAAAAAAACATGCTATGTATATATGTTACGTTTGCAAGTGCTGTGCCAAGTCTTTGTAATCCTTTACTTTTTTCCCCAAACCAAGGGACCTCATAACTTGATATGGTTATTGCTTTACAAACAGTTTTTGACAGAAGGTGGCTGCTAGAGCTTAACACACACACACACACACACACGCACACACCAGTTCTGTGTGAAGGAGCTGGTTTCTGCAACTAAGCTCATGATTTATTCTTTGCTGGAGTCAGCAAATAGGCTTAAAGACATGCAGAATCATCTATCACGCCAAATATAAGGACACAATGTCTTTCAAAAGGGTTCTCCCACTCACCCAAAAGGCTTTCTAAAAGGTTCTACCTCTGGACGAAAAAAATCAGAACAATTATGACAGATTGCACGAGTCGTGAGAATGCCACAATAGCGGTTACATTTTAATATGCTTGTCTTTAGGACATGGTCAACAGAAGGTTTACATTCCCAATGTCAGAAACGGAAGATTTGCATTGTAATAGGTTGTCTTCAAACATTTGTAGAATGATAATATGAAGATTACTTGCAAGGGAATATTGTGTTTTCAAGTGCATGTCTAAAATACTTTGGTGGACTGGAAATAAAAACATGTAATAACTTTACCATCAGGAAGGTGGCCTAAGTGTACAATGCTAAAGTATGCATACCTCAGCTATACTACTTTTGGGAAAAAAATGTCAGCCACAGAATGCATATAACCTGTAGATTTTGCATGGGTTTTGTATAAATACTGTTTAAAATAGCTGCTTGCACATAATACCAGAAGAACCTCCAAAACTGCAATTTGCTTCTACACTAGATTTTAGGTTTTTTGGGGTTTTCTGAGTTGCTTTGTCTGTATTTTGATAATTGTGCATATTATGTAAAAATGTTGGTGGACCCATAAATTACCAGACTTTTTTCTAAGAAAAAAAAATAATGTTGCTTTAATGCATTTCATGAATTTTTACTCTTATATCATCGCTTGCTAGGAATAGCAAACTGCATCTGCTTTGCGTAGCTGTTGTAAGGCTTTAAACTAATATATGTATTTATTGCTTGAACTTCTGTGCATACCTTATGAAGCATTATGTCTGGCAATTGAGTCATGTATACTTTCTCATATCATACGCTCATGACTGGGAATATGATCTCCTATGTGTACAGTCAATTTTAACTGTAGCACAAAACATCTGTTAATGTATTGGTGGATACCTTTTTGTTTTATTTATCTTTTTTGAGGTAAACTAATTTTTGATACTTTTCATTACTGTGTACTGTATTCATACATTAAATTCTGTGACATTAGAAGTCATGGTTGAGAATTGTAACAGCTGTTATTTGTTCTGTATTCATGGCTTTTCACTGCTGAATAAAATAAAGGACCAAAACTAGGGTTTGAAAAGCAACTGTCTACCTCCAACATCAGGGAGTTGTACATTTTTTGTACATAGATTTTGTCTACAAAGACACAACCATGAAAACCTACTGGGCATAAGACTTTTATGCAATGTAGAGGAATTCATAGCAGAGCTGAACTGTTTGAAAAGCAATTAAAATTTCATGGTTATGTTACAAGCCTTTGTTCAAACTACCACTACCTTGAGTTTTCTTTCCATTACTGGGACTAGGGGGAACTATCGCCAGCCCAGTGGGCCTGCAACTGGTTAAGTTCATATGTGTACACAGCTCTTTGATCAAGAGCAATTCAGCCAAGAATAGGTTACATAAAAAGTTATCTTGCATTAATAACGAGTGCCCTTGGTTAAACAAAAAAAAACCTCTAAAATTGCTACATTATCCGTGAACTGAAAAGGTTTTAGTTATGTGACGTTAAATGGCATGCTTACTTAGTGCATGTCCAATGGTAGCATGTAGCGTTTGTGCAGTGGAAATTAGACTTAACTATCCAAGCATAAAGAGCAGGATGTTGTCAGATCACATCGTCTTCAAAACTGCAACTTCCTCGACCAAAGTGAAGTGCGGATTGTGTGACCTATCACCAGGGACCGGCTAATGTACAAATTGGACATTCATGTAACCTAACTGCTTCTAGGACCTCTCAGGCTGTTTTTTTGTACATTGAACAGAAAAAAGGGTAATTTCATTTGTTGTTAAAACAAATGGAGCATATAAGCCAAAAAGATGTATGTGGTGCTAAAATCCATAAGCCAGGTACAGAATAAAAAATACTGTTACTTTTCCTTTCATTTTAAAGTAAATGTATTCTCAGTTTCAAAAAAATACAGGTCCAATTGTATTTGAGCCACTGGGGCGGGGGATATCACGGTACTATGTTATATGAGTGCATTAACTCATCATTTGCTTCATGCACATCCATCATCACAATAAACATCGATACCAGGACATTTCGACCATTAGATGTATTGATGGCTGGTCTTGGTTGCCAGATCGTCTCTGTACATGTCATTATTTAGGTAATGTTGAATATATTTATAGATAAAGTAAAATTATACAGCAAGCTTCAGCCAGTGCTTTACACTGATTCTGTGGAACAGTAACATTATCCAAACTGGAGGAGTGTCCCTCAACTTTTCCACCACTTTTTATTATCGATTCATCTGCATGAATGCTTCTATATCCAAATGCCAGTCTATGCTTAATTGTTCTAATCCCTGAGCATATGTGGCAAAACTCATACTTTTTTTTTTTTTTTTTTTTACAGTTGTTTATTAAACAACACAACTGTAAAGGTATATATAAGCCTAGGCTCTGTGTTGTGGCTATGGGTATATTGAGTACTGAAAAAGAACTACCCTCATAGTGCAGACTTCAAGATAATGAAGTGACAACATCACTTAAATGGGAAGAGGTGCAATGACACTTTGGAGTTCTGCAACACATCCATTGACTCAATTCAGCACAACCTGACATTACTGTAGATTGTATTCTAATTAACAGCATGTACAGTATGAGTATCTGTTCTAGGTCACACAGAAATTATGTGGTAAATGTAATATAGTTACTTTTGTTGACGTAACCTTTCGCTACAGGTTTTAACAGTTAAAAAACACAGGAATATGCAAAGGAAACATTTCAGAGAGGGATAAAATAATTTGTATAAAACTACCAGAAAACCACTCGGAACAATACATGGTCTGCTCCTGCTTCATGCTAGTTGTTTCATGCCAGTATTTTACTACTAAAATAGTATTATTTCTTCATAGGGGTCATGCATGATAATACAGTATACAACATATGGGACATGCTGAAGCTCAGTTCTGATATGTTGTGTCTAGGTCTCCTGTTACGAAGGTCTCCTACCATTAGGGCCGTTGTAGTTCCTTGTAAATAACTCATTTAAGTCTAAATGCAAGGTTGTACATTTGGTTCAGATCTTAACTCTCAAAAAAATTGTTTGTTTTATGGTAGTAGTGTAGCTGTAGTTTAATGGTAAAAAGATAATCATCATTATGTTAAACTAAAGCCTTTCTAGATTTCTGTTTAGTTTAAATAGAGCTTTGTGGCATCTGTTTAGAGAATACCTCATCCCAGAACATCTGAGGTACTGTTTCTTACAGTAAATCCTAAACCTGAAAAGTTTCTAAACTATAATTTTTTTGCCACTTCGCTATCATTACACCTGTGTTCAACCCTGTAACTGTAGGAGCATGCATGTCAAGCAAAGAATCCTACAGTGTAACACATAACATCAGAGACTAGTGTGCTGCTCACAAACACCAAATAAAGTGAGTGAGAATACAACATGAATGTGTTGTGGTTGCAGCTGTTCTTTTATATCCTGTTGGCTTGATTGCTTACAAAATGCAATGTTATATACAGTGCAGTGAGGAGGAAATTATTTGCAATTACTATATCTTTTTTCCCTTAATGGTACAAAAAAACAACTGCAGGAAGAAATAAAGAGAAAGGAACACATTAGCAGGTAAATGGTTGAATGGGGTTAGATAAGGCTAACCGCTCAATTCCAAAATGTTCTTCCTTTTTTTTCTAGTCTCTCTTATAACACTGTGGAAAAAGCTGAGCATTATTCATGGCCTAATACCATATTGCACTTTAATACCAGTGCTTCAGATCACTCAAACTCTCGATAGACACGACAAAGGAGACTGCTATATAAGACGCTTTAATGTGGTCTTTAGACACAGCACTACAATCTGCATCAAGGCCTTTTACATTTCTTTTGGTTTGGCACAAATTGTTGCCACAATAACAAAAAAACAATAATGTATGATCCCTGCTTTCATATTTCAATAAAACATTCTGTTTCTGGACTCCAAACAAGACAATTTGAAAATGTAAACCTTTCTTTGTTTCATTCCTCCATTTGGTCATTCTAACTGTGTTGTAGTTCTGCAGAACTAAACTTCATGTAATCATGTGACCCATAGGACTCACTGTGGTGTCTTGTTTTGCTTGCAACTGTTTCTCGGAGTTAGATTTCCCAAGAACTCCTTTTGGAAAATGGAAAATGTCTCGTCTCCTTTGAGCCATGTGATTATTTTATTGTACCAGATAACCATGCAGCCCAAGCATGGGGCAAGCTGAAAAGAGTTCCCCATATGAATCTATTGATTTTGAAAACTATAATTATAAACTACTACTTTAATGAAGTGGGTTTCTTGTACCACCGATATATAGCTAAAGAGAATGCTGCGTTCAAGGTCATTTCTACATAATTCATTTAGTACAGTATTTTAATTTTAGATTAATTACGTGTTGTACTTTTATATAAAGAATGGAACATACCCTGTTCTCCTTAAATATATTTTTGTTAAAAAAAATAAAAAATAAAAAAAAATAGTGTGAAAATACAAAGAAGTTTAGAAATGCTGATATTGCTGAATCTGTGCCTGTGGCGGGACTTTCATTTTTCACACCTAGTTCAAGTTAATAATAATAAAGGCAGAGTCTGTTACTCCAATACTGTAGCTATCTTAACTTGAACTTGCAGTAAGACAATAACCTCTATAGCCCCCCCCCCCCCCACTATATATAAATAAAACAAAAAATAAAGAATACAAATAAAACTTTTCATAAATGAACACAGTACAGTATTGAAATTACAGAGGCTCTCTGTGCCTGAATACAGCTCAGTAATTTAAGTGGCAGGAATGAAATATTTCAAGGGCCTCCACTATCAATTTCAATACATTTCATGGAAATCAGATCAAGGCCTAATTGCCAATTCATCTGAATTTATTAAAAAGAGATTTCAATTACATACCGCCATTGAATTTTGATGCATCAAATTAAATTAGGACACTCGATTGCATCTCTGCCTTAAATCCAGGCATATTTAAAAGGCTTTTTTGTAACTTCTGAAGAGGAACTTTCTGTTCGGTAAACTTCTAAAAATTCAACATTAGTGAGAAATAGTAGGTTAAATCACTTACTGGCGATTTTTAATGACATTTCAGTGTTTCTCATATAATTACTCTTCATCTAAGATATCCCGTAATGATGTTGGACATTCTTGGTTCAGGCTCACTGGCTTGCTTCATTAGCATGTCATTCCCATTTCACATCATAAGATTTAATTGTAATGCTGAATATGCACAGCTCTCCACAGAAGTCTAATCAAAGTGGATTCACTTATATTATTAATATCAAAAATCAGTCTGCTTGCTATTTTTATAAATAAAAGAATCCAGATACATACATCAGCTGTCATTTATTAGTATGTTACTGGCATATCTGCCAGACACAGCCCTATCACTGTTATTTTCATCAAGATTAAAACCCTTCTACATTAAATATACATACTAATTCCTCCATAAAGTAATCAGATTACCAAGCAGGTGACATTGTACACTGGAATTCAAAGGATTCGCTGTAATGAACCGGAAAAGGTGTGCACATGGGCAGACAAAGAAAGAAAGAAAGAAAGAAAGAAGGGATTATGGCTTTATATTAGAAAAACACCATTAGCTTTTATGTTCGGTATCTACACAAAACTGTATCCTATCGATAAGGTTTTAGTTCACCAAAGACTGTTATTTATATTGCTGTGCCAGTATAGACCATTCCCCAAATCTGGTAAGAGATATAGATATTATAGTATTGATGCTAATCCAGTCCTTTTTCAAATGTATTATTCCTCATACCACGTCATGCAACCTTCAGAAAGTTCAGGAAACCTTACCAAATGATCTTAAATGGCAATCCAGAGGCACTTCAATGGCAAGGCAATGGTTCTGTACTATGGAGCAATGGTAACAACCAACAAAATGGTATGAACTGTACCAACCACTGTATCGGGATCCATTGTGTTGCCATTGCTGGTAATGCTGTGGTCGATGGTTCTGCTAGGTTTTCTTAAGGGTAAAACCCTGGTATTATAATGATGTCCCTCAAGGTGTCCCCCTAAATGGTCTCTGCTATTTAAATTATTTACAAAGCATGAGTGCACCAGTAAATTCACAGAACTGTAAAAGACTAAGTAGCAACATGATACAATTTAGCAAATAGTACACAACAGAACCCAGCACTGTTGCAAGATATTTAATCTGTTACACACACATAGATACATAGATACCCCCCACCCCAGCAAACTACAGAAATAAAACAAGGAAACAACTAGCAAAAAGGTGTGTCGAATCAGAAGTCTGATTTGCTCAACTCAAACGAATCTCATTCTATGAGTATGCCACTCCTGGATTGATTAGCTCCATGACAGTCTGGGTTCAGATTTTCTTGCATTTGATGTTTTTAAACAATTTATATTTGTTATCATATCAAAGGAAGGCGTGTGGTTTTTCAAAAGGGAAAGGCGAACACGGTGCCGAAGGCTCTTCCAGCATTGCATTTCTTATTCTATTTTATCTTTCTTGGTTTTGACTAATGTCAGTAACAGCTAACGGTAATAAACTGCTTGTTAGAGCTTGCTGTTGCCTTGAAGCACTGGCTTTGATACATTGTCAGCCAATTGGAGGCATTTCCTGATTACTTTGCCAAACTGCATGTTTATTGATTGCAAGTTAATAAAGCACAAGACAACTTCACAGCTTCATTTAAACAAACAGTTGTCTTTGATGTGAAAGTGATACATTGCAGTAAACGCAGAACAATATAAGTATAGTAGTGGTACTTCATTCCTGTAGATAAAACACACAGAGAAAGGGTTCCGGAAAATATAGTTACATGTCTCCACGTGTTGCTGCAGCTGTTTAAATAATGTACCTTCCATTTTTCTTTTCATTGTTAACATCCTGACAACTTTTACACATAACTTTCAATTCAGTTTCAAAGCTCTTTTCAAAATGGCTGCTCGAGTGCACTGGGGTTTGAGATCTGTCCTCTAAATGAACAAAAAAACTAAAAAAACATAACAATAAGTACTCTGGGTTTCTGTTCTGTACAACATCATGGATTGTTATTGCTGTGTTACCTGGTTGACAATGTGGGCAATCCTCACACTATCGGTGCACTAGAGCGGCCATTTTGAAAAGAGCTTTAAAACAGACTTTAAAGTTATAAGTGTTATCAATGAAAAGAGAAATTACAGGTACATTATTTAAACAGTTGTAGCAACATGTGGGGACGTGCAATGCTATATTTTTTGGAACCCTGCTACTAACTCTTTTAAGCACTTAAAACTACAGTATCCACTAATACCAGAGCAAACAGGTGTGCTTGCATTGTGGTCTCAAGCAGGTACATTCTCTTACCATGACATTCCACTGATTTTACAGCAGTAGTTATTACAAACTTAAAGATACATGATGATCTGTATACATTTCAATTAATTTGTTACATGAAGAGAATTTGTTGGAATTGATAGAATTATATGAAAACACAGATAGATTTAAGTTTTAGAAAGATTACAATAGGATTACCTGACATACCTCAAGCATTCCAAGCTTTGATTTGTTTTAAGTTGTTCATTTTACCTAGATGTACAGATTCGAATGGTAACATTTAATGAGGGTATTTTTTTTTGTTATCCTTCACTCAAATATAGAAACAGCTGCAGATTATAACCTTTTAGTAGAGGTAATACATTTGCCCAAACTGTACACGGAGCTTGGACTAGGAAAGCGGCCCTATTAGTTTACAGAATATATGTTCTGTGGATTAATTCTCTGTAAACATTCTTAAAAAAGCAAACAAAACTGATAGTTTGCAAGCCAAAGCTAGAATCTGTTAATGTATGTAGAGTTAATTAACAGAGGTGGAGAAAATTACAATGAAAGTTCTATTTTATAAGAAATAAAGACATAGCTGTAGGGGGAATATTAATAATGTAGTGCATGTTATTTCATGATCGGCTTTTTCATATTGACAATATGTTATCATATGGCATTGCCAAATGGTCAGAGCTGCTAGCGTTTTCCAGTTTTCAACTGGACATGCTGGTTCAAAAGTTGGAAATTCTGGTTGTATATTGCTGTTATGCTGAACTAACTGTATGCCAATTGTAATTTACTGTTGTCTGTGGAACTAAAGGTTTGTGGGAGCTCTAGGTCGTTGTCAATGGGCAGGGATGCGCCACTCATATCAGACCTGACTGAAGCATTTGCACTTTCGCCTCTTGCAAATAAACCAATTCATTTTGAGAACGCACTTTGTGTGTGACGGTTATTGGACCTAGATTGACAGATGAGGGTCGACCCAAGAAAACCTCTACAAACCCCCCCCCCCCATTAACATCACTGCAAGGTGTTGTACATCTCATTATCAGGTCCTTGTCGGTGATTATGCTACAGAGGATGACATATGTAGTTTGAAGGAAACAGTTGCAGTATATGTTATATTGGTAGGGCTGTACATTCATAGCATTGTAGTGAAGCCGTTTTTAATAGCCTTAACTTATTATTGTGATGAACAGGAGATGTGCATGGAATTCAAATAAATGCTGCTCTATTTACATCCTTGTTTAGTGTTAATTTTGTAGGAGTCGGAATGAAACATTTGCCCTGGGCTCCCTCTCAGGTCGTGTCGAATCTGTTTACAGAGCATTGGCTAGTCTACCATGTCGTGTGGTACTTTTATTACTTATTAGAAGATGCCAGTGGCGTTCTCCCAGTTTTCACATATTTGAAATAATAAGTAAATACAGTGTATTGATTGTTCAGTCAAAGCAGATCATGCTTGCTTCAGTACCAGGGATTTTTTTTCTCCTGTCATTCTTGTGGTTTTAGCCTTTCTTGGATCTTTCCCAAAAATGAATGATGTCAAAATGCATTACGAACATCAAAACATTTCTGTTTACAACATCGCAGTCATGTCAATTAAATCTGATAAATTATTCAAACATTTATCTTCCTAGCTGTGGGAATTTTTAATCAAGCTTCATATTTGCTTTAAATTAGCACTGTCAAGTGCACATTTGTAAAAAAAATCCCTCAAATCATTAAAGATTTATCAATTGAAATCGTTTCTGACTATTCTCCAGTTAATTTGCTAGATTGAATTTAACAACACTTGGCTTAAATTCAAATTTTGAACAAAGTTTCTGTTCCGAAAACTGGATATTTTATATTATTTACAATGGAGTCCTAAGCGTGATTCAAAGGGCTTTCACTCCTTCTTAGCTGAGTCCTCACTAGATATATCTGTTCTGATGTAGGCCTAAATCTCTTGAAATGTCTGAGGCTGTGTGAATTAAGGATACAATCTCAGATGCCTCCAGCTCTCTGTGCTTTCCAATACACAATTGATTAAGTATATCAAGCATCAAAAGAAACTTATCACTATTATAACACATTTATTTTCGAAAAAAATAAGGTATATAAATGATGGACATTGGTGAAATATTTTGGCTTCTTTTTAATCACTCGATCATTCATCCTTAACCATAACACGCATGAGTGACTATAACTGAAGCATATGCACTTAATCACCTAATTAGTGAGACAGTTGATTGGACACTGGATATGGAGTGATTTCAGCTGTTGAATTGCAAGCAATAAAATGAAGAAAATCACAGAAAAAAAACAATATGTCACGTCTGTCAAGAGAGCAGCTCCTTCGTGCAATCGGCATGTTGGAGGCTGGACTAGGGCAGCGTACTGTGGCTCGTCGTCTTGGGTGCTCACAGACAGCAATTTCAAACCTGGCGAGACAGTATAACCAGACACACTCTGCCAATGACAGGCCACAAACTGAGAGACCAAGAGTCACAACACCTGCCCAAGATCGACAGATCATTTTGCAGCATCTTCGTGATGTCAATTGTTAATCAGCACAATAAAAAGTCACTGCACCTGCTCTAAAACAGAGTTTGTCATTTTTCAATCACATCTAGTGAATTTTATCCAAATATAAGAGATACTTTTCTTTTGATGCTCAAATATAAGTGATACGTTTCTTTTGATGCTCAAATATAAGTGATACATTTCTTTTGATGCTCAAATATAAGTGATATGTTTCTTTTGATGTTCAGTATAGATCAAGTTCAGACAGAATAACACACTTGGTATTAGTTTCCATTTGCATGGCATTATGAAAATAGAACTCATTCCCAGTGGGTTTATCCCCTATAAATATATTTAAATAGATAAATAAATCAATAAATTAAAAGCTGTATCTCAATGTTTTTAAATGTGTTTGTCTCACTTCTCTTAACATACACCAGTGTGAGTTTTCTCCCTTCAGGGATAGCCCCAATCTGACACATATTATATTTAAATGAGGTATTTGACATCTACTTCTGTGTCTTTAATGGACAAGCCAGAGAATTATTCCCCTGCTTTTTTAAGGTTTGGTAAGAACACACTTGTATCTGGGTCGAAAGGGTGCTGATTTGAATGTTTGCTAAGGACAAACACCTGGACACACTTCACACTGTCAGGATCATGTGTGTGCAGACTCTGTGCTGGTGGATCTGCTGAACTTCAAGTGAGATGTGAATCACAGACTGTGTATGCTTGGGGTGCAGCAGAGCGCCTGCAGCTCCCACAGAGCTCATCCTGCATTCACTCTAAGTTCTTCTTGAATTCATTCTAAATGTGTTTGCAGTTGACAGAAGTGCCCTTTCAGTGTTCAAAGCTGTCCAGTGTTGCATGTTTTCCTTTTCTGTTGTTATGTGTGTTTACAGCTCAGTGCAACTGTTTTAATACACCATTTAAAATGTGGGATAAGACCTCAGATAGCTGCTTAAGTGCCAGGTACACTTGTGCCAATCTACCTTTTTAGCTGAACCAAATATTCAGCTGCAAGATATTAATTTATTTAATAAATAATAATAATAAAAACAATAAAACATTGTATTGTATATAAATTGGTGCCCTAGAAAATTATTCAGGTGTACAAATTAGTCAGCTAAGAGTCTTGCAGATCAGTGGAGTGAATTGCCAGTAGACATGTTTACTTTTTTTTTATTACTATTATTATTTTTTATTCCTTATAATCATGATGATGACACTGTAGTTTCTCATTGGGCCTGGCGATAAACATAGTAAAAGAAAAAAAGGATGCCCTTTGTAAATCCACTGAAAAAAGGAAATCGGAAATAAATAATAATAATAAAAAAATCCTGAATTTAATTTAAAGTGATCATATTGGGCTGTAGTCAGGTAGTTTCTATTGAAGGAAGTGTCATATCTGACCTGAGAATGACCCCTCTGACTTTAAGCAGTATTGAAAGTGTCGTATGGTAAAATTATTTAAGATAAATAGACATTTTTTCACAAGCTGAGGAGTGTGAAGTCTTCATGGTTTATTGTCATTATAAATCAAGTTTGAGAAATCAACCAATCACCATTTAGGATTTATCATTTGAAGAAGTTTACAATTGCTGTTTTCATTTGTTGTCAGTGTACGTCCCTCAATTCCCCTTGATAAACACCACCTACTAAAGTGTTGTATAATAACAAAACATTAAAACTGAAAATTCAACAAGAAAGTGATACAAAACCATGTGTAACCATTTTACTAACCCTAAATTAAAAC
Source organism: Acipenser ruthenus (assembly GCF_902713425.1). NCBI lineage: Eukaryota > Metazoa > Chordata > Actinopteri > Acipenseriformes > Acipenseridae > Acipenser > Acipenser ruthenus. The sequence continues at coordinate 59,351,222 of NC_081195.1, read as the reverse complement.
CAGAATTTGGAGAAAAAATATATATAATAATAGTAAATGCTTCATTACTTCTTTTCAACTGTATTCTTGTTGTATTTTGATCCTTTTAAATGTTTGTAATTATTATAATGACTGCAGAAATCCACATTAATTGTTTACAGGAGGAATAACCAGTTTTAAAATATAACATGCATCTATTTATAACATTCATCTGTGTATAACTTGCACTGTGCATCATGTATAAGGCACATGCCTGAGAGAACTGAACACCCCTATATATATATTCTTGTTATAGTCCTAATATACCGTGCAGCTTGTGTAAAAAGTCCAAAATGTATTAAAAGGTGTGTATTATATTGAGAAAGCTATGGTATAATATTCAAAAAACATAGTGCTGGCAATCTTATTAAATTGAAGACTCGCACTGCTTTTTGTAGTTAAATTGTACTTAAAGTGAGTTAACATTTTGAATCGTTTGTTTCAAGTTTTGTAATATCAACTTTTTATACCCTTAAAATAAAGGTGGAGCTGTCTAATGTGTTGTGCCTCCTGTCTTATAAAAACACTGAACCAATTATTTTAAATCACATTTAACAAAATGAATAAGAAATAATAAACATGCTTTTCATGCTGCAAGAAGTCATTATTACTTAAGTTATATAAATCTGTAAATTGTAACTGCTGATTGTATGCTTTAAATTGCAAATGCATGTTTATTAGCATCATTTTGTAAAATAAATAAATATCTAAAAACATTATTTAAATTATGCAATTATAACAGAATTTGTATTTTATAAATAAATAACAATAATAATTCACACAAAATGGTTATGACGCAGTCTCGGGAACCCCTACTGTTTTCAGTTCAAATTCAAATTTGTTTAATTACATTTCTGCCTCTGCCTGGCCCTATGAGCTTTCTCTTGTATTTAGATTTCCTTCGTGTGCTGGGCTGTGTTGAATTGGGAGGCTGATTAGAAACGTGTGTTAAGTATATGGCTCCACGCCTATAAGATAGTATTAGCTGGCAAAAAGTGTCTTAGAACGCCAGCTGTTCTAAGCACCAGCCATCTAAGGGCCACACGTCCACGAGCATTCTGAGCTGTGGCAGTCTAAGGGCCACACGTCCACGGGCATTCTGAGCTGTGGCAGTCTGAGGGCCACAAGTACACGGGCATTCTGAGCTGTGGCAGTCTAAGGGCCACACGTCCACGAGCATTCTGAGCTGTGGCAGTCTAAGGGCCACACGTCCACGAGCATTCTGAGCTGTGGCAGTCTAAGGGCCTCACGTCCATGGGCATTCTGAGCTGTGGCAGTCTAAGGGTAGAGGTGGGGGCACTGCTGTTGTCGGGTTACATGACATAACAGCGAGTCCAAGACCGCGCCAACATCACCGCGAGTTTGATTTTGTTGTTTGGAATTAAAATGTTGTAGTCAGATAATTTCCCTTTATGTACTTGCTGGGAAAGTAGTTTTTATTATTATTATTATTATTATTATTATTATTATTATTATTATTATTATTATTATTATTATTATTATAGTACTACTGCTATTCAGGGTCAGTACACTATTTCTAATTAAAGGGTCTATTAAAAGACCCTTACAAATACATCACAGAGATATTTACATCCGCTAATATTTTTTAATTGTCAAAGGCGCCAGCTTGATCCAATTCTTCCAGTGACATTGTGAGACTTGCAGCTCTTCCCCATTCCCTGAATCTGAGTTCTGAGCAGAAGCTTTTATTATTATTATTATTATTATTATTATTATTATTATTATTATTATTATTAAATTGTGCATTCATATCTTTATTTGAATGAGTCTTCCACCCTCAAGGTCTCGGCGTATATTGCAATTGGCCAATATCCACAGTTGTTTGTCAAAGGTATCCCAATGTATACTTCTGATGCACACATTAAATGGTGATTTCTTTTTTCTTTGAACATATATTTATTCAGGGCTGGAAGAGCACAACACAAACAAAGCAGTACATAACTGTAACAAGCTGAACTGACAGTTTTTTGTTTTGGAACTTTTTTTATATTAGAAAATAGAAGAATAGGGAGATTTTAGGAATGTATCATCTACATATATTTACCATAAATAAATAGGGGTGTTTAGAGGAATGTACTATATACATGTATTCAACAATAATTGTAGGGTTTGTAAACTTTGGACGACTACTGTATACACACACACACGGTATAAATCTATTCTCCAGCAGTTTACGGGATTACATTTTTAGGTGTCCTGCCAAACGGGGAAACAAACGTTTCTACAGATTGTGGCGGCGATGGACAAAAGAAACACACCAAAGACAGTTAGCGTGGTCTTGGACTTGCGGTGATGTCGTGATACGCTGTTATTGCTAACTCTGTGCTTGCTGCCTCAACTCTCTCTATGCCAGTCTTCTCTGCCTTTGAGCATCTCACCATCAAGCTCCCCTCTCCCATGTCCCACACCCTTGCTGTTATCTATCGTCCACCAAAGAATAACTCTGCTTTTATTATTGAGTTCTCACAATTCCTCTCCCTAATCTGCAGTTCAACTGACACAATTCTACTCTTAGGATGTCTGCCAATTTTCTTCAGCTCAACATCAACAAATCTGAACTTCTTCTAGTAGGATCGAAAACTCAACTCAAGAATCTCAATATTGCTGCCTTGAACTTCGGAATCTGTCTGCTGCTGCCTTCCCCCACTGTACGAAGCCTTGGTGTACTTCTGGATAGTAACCTCTCCTTTGATGTCCAAATCTTCTCTGTATCAAATCCTCCCGAAACAACTCCCCCGAAACATCTTAAAGGTCCGTCCCTACCTTTCCCTCCCGGATGCAGAGATACTCTGTCATGCATTCATCTCCTCTCAAATCAACTACGGTGGTCTTCCGTCACACGCCATAAACAGACTGCAGCTGGTTCAAAATGCCACTGCTAGGATCCTTACCAGATGTAAAAATCATGATCACATTACCCCCCTTGCCCAACTGCACTGGCTACCTGTTAAGTTCAGGATTACTTTCAGAATTCTCCTTCTTGCCTACAAGGCCCTCCATCACACAGGTCCAGAGTATCTCTCGAACCTGCTGACCCGCTATGTCACTGCATGCAAGGTCCTCCGACTCAGTCCTGCTGGTTGGTTATACCCAAGTAAAAGCACGCCACACTCAGAGAGCCCTCTTTTAGCTTTATGGCCCCGACTCTCTGGAACTCTCCCAGCTTTAGTGCGTGTAGCTCCCACAATCGCTTGCTTCAAATCAACTGTACTTGATCTCTCTTGCTTTTAATGCTCTCTAAGCCTGGTATCTGTTATTAGCTGTTGTCTAAATTGCTATTTCAGGTTTTTTACTCCATCTTATCTGATTCTGTGTGACACACGCATCCACAATGTTTAGAATTCACATCCTAGCCTTTTATTTAATGTATTATGCCTGTATTTTAACGTTGTATTTAATGTACTGTGCCCTGTATTTCACTGTATTTAATGTATTATGCATTGTTCCTCACTATCTTGTAAAGCGCTTTGTGATGGTGGTCCACTATGAAAGGTGCTATATAAAATAAAGATTGATTGATTGATTTATTGATTGATTTATTGCTGATGAGGTTATAATGCATGATATCAGTGAAAATAATAGCCAAGCTTGTTTTTTCACTGCCAGAAATAGAAGCAGGCTAATTATAAGCAGTATAGACAGCACTGTATTAGGAGAATGGCAATAAGTATGTATATTAATAAGAATCATTTAGGACGCCATCAAGTTCAGAAAAACGTTCTTTTGGAGTTTTTGATTCTTGAAATGGAAAAGTGGATTTAGTAAAAAGGTGACTCAGTATTGTTATTTGAAAAAAATTGAAATAATGTGAAAAATCTGTATCCCTCAAGTAACAAGAATTTTAAATATGCTTTTATATGACAGTAGCTCTATACTCTGCTGCAGTATCATGTGTATTGTGTATTTCATGATCCCAGAGAATGCCAGCTTCTAATCAGTCAATTTGATAAGTTTTACTTTCTCATCGGGTCGTTTAAGTTCCCAAAAACTATTATATAGGGAACAATGAAATCAATAATGTGTGATTTAACATATTTTCTGTACCAGGTATTCTGTTTCTCATACGTTTTACCACAGGTATAGATGCCATACCAAGAATGAAAGTGACCCAAAGTAGAACTCCCTACTCTGAGCCACTTTCAGAGTGCAAACAGTATTTTTTAAAGCGACACTGTTCAAACAGCTGTTTTTAAAAGCTAAACAAGCGACGATGTCTGATTTCAGACATTTACCCACAACAGGAACAATCCCGCTCTTCTTCCTCACCGAAAACACAAACGTGTCTGCACACGTAAATTGGCTACTTAATTATTCAATGTAAGGGTCCACTATTTACCATAGCTATTATAGCATGCAGGGCAGGAGAAAACACTCACATCATTCTGCTGCGCAGCTTAGACAAGTAACCTTGCTGTTTACTAATGGGAAATATAGGCTACTGTGGTAAAGTCTGTGGCACTGTAATAAATAATGTGTATGTGAGCCTAAGAATGAAACGGGCTGTGTATCCAGAAAAGCTCTAAAAATGACAAAGTGCCGAAAACAAGGTATGTTTAAAATTGCCCACTAGATGCAATAGATTAACAAGGTCAATGTTTAAATCAGTCGTGTTCAATTGTTTTAATGATCTAATTTAGATGCCCTATTTAAGAGGCTCTATGTGTTTGCCTCGAGGAAGGCGTGTTGGAGTTCATGGAGCAGCCGAAGCAAGTAAGAGATATAAAGTCCTTGTCCTTGTACCACTCTGTATGAGTACAAACATCACCAGCTCACTGTGTGAGTCAAGGCTATTTCAAGTCCTGTGTGGAGTTACAGTTCATTACTGTTTACAACAATTGTGTTTCTGTTCAGTTGTTTGTGTTGGATAAACAGCTTAGCTGTTCCGACTATCAGTTAGGGAGTCTGTGTATAGTTAGCACTCTAAACAGGAGTTAGGTTTTTGTTTGGTTTTAATTATTTTTTTGTTTTGTTTCATCATTGTAAATAATAAACAATGCGTCTTTGTTTTGGGAAACAACTCCAGTATATTATTACATCCTGGAACAAATATATGGCCACTGGATGACACTTGGTGTCAGAAGCTGGATTAGAGCGTCCCCTGGAGTCTTGGAGAAAAAGTGCAGAGTTTTGTTCCCCCCTTTCCCTCTTCCCGAAAATAACATGGAAGATGTGGTAAAAGCCCTTCTGCAAGCTTCCCCCACGTAGCAAGAAACCAACCGTGTGCAGCAGGAACAAGAAGTGGTACAACGGAGCACACCACTCAACTTTTGCTGGAGCAGCTGATCCAAGCGACAGGAGCTGGCTGCTAGGCTCAGTTCGGCTGAAGTTTCCAACATGGTGGTGAGCAACATGCAGAGTCATCTATTTCAGGAATTGACCAGGGACGACTACGTGGAGGTGTACCTGCTGTCATTTGAATTGGTGGCCACCAGAGGCCTGGCCAAAGGCTCAAATGGCTAGCACTGTGGTCCCATTTTTAATAGGTGACACCTAAAAGGCCTACTATGATCTTGACTAGTCGGCAACAGAGAACTATGACCATCTGAAGGCTGATATTTTGGCACGGGCAGGGGTGACCTCAGCAGTGAAGGCACAGCTCTGCCTGGCCGAGAAAGGATGAGCAAGCCCAGAGGCCACAAATATTTGATCTGATTCACCTGGCCCGACGCTAGTTGCAGCCCAACACTGCTTCCAGTGGTTGAAATTCTGGTCATGGACAGATTTTTAAGAGTCATGCCACCCTCTCCAAGGAAGGGGGTGGGCCAATGTGACCCTTCCACCCTCGATGACTTTGTCGCTGTTGTTGAGCGACAACTGGCTGCAGAGGACTTGACAACTCAACCGGTCCCAACTTCACCCACGAGAGGATGGCAACCCCCCAAGCGAGACAACGCCCCGACAAAAATTTGGGTAAGAATGAACTGAGGGGAGGGGTCGTTGAAGAGCGGCCTGTGGCTGTGAAGGGACTGGGGTTACCAGGGGGAAACCAGGATATAAATACTGTACCAAGTTCAGATTGATACCAAAACTATAAATGTTATAAAAACTGGTGTTTTGTAAAATGGTCACAGGTTAATATATTAAACCAAACAAAAAGGTACCTTTTATTTTCTGACCTATTTGAACACCAGTTAATGAAAACATTTAAAAAAGTTCTCTTACCAGACAGCAACTTGATTCCAAAACAACCTGAACCCTTTGGGGAGGCACAAAAAAAATAAGGCCAGAGATTGCAAAATCTCTGGATTTCATTTGAGAGGATGATTAGGAAATAATGTTACTGGATACACTACGGTATATTTACAATTTCCGTTCTTTTTTTCACCATTTGAGTCAAATTTTGTTAAATAAGGATCTTGTCATACTTGCAGCCAATGTTCACAGTATGTAATCACTGTCCACAGCATTTCATGGTTTCTATAACTCACTGTTTCATAAAGGACTAAAGAGCAACCCAAGCTGACTATGCTGCCTAGATACATCATATCAGAACTGAAGTGATAACCCAGTTTTAGCCGGGTTTATCTTTAATTATTGTCAGGGCTGCATATAGAGTATGCTTCATCAACTGGATAAATATTTGACTGCTATTCAATAAATTGCATTTGTTTACTTTAACTGTGTGCTCAGCATTATTCAGACATTCTACATTAGGTGATGTAATGTGTATCGCATCTCCACAGGTGACCAGAGCTGTTCTCTGTATGAGGTCAATTAAAACTCATATTTTAAAAATTAAACATTCTTGCACTTCTTGATTTCAATATTTAATTATAACCTATGTCAAAGCCTAATCTCTGACTCAGTCAGGCATTAAATTAATCAAAATAGGCAAAAATGTATAAAATTCTTAAGCAACGTTTTGGCTACTTCACAACAGAATGTGTGAGATGCAGCTAATTCTATCCACCTCTACATCTTGTTATAGTAACCCATGGATAAGCTAACTGGACTCTAGGGCTTAAGTCTGTTCTATTTGAAATCCCTCAAGTCTGGTATGGTTATTATCATTTTCCATCCACTCAAAACCAGGTGAGAAGTAGTTACAATAATACAAACGATAGAGCTGAAGACATGATAACATCTGTTAGTTATGAACTGTTCACTGTTGCACCAACCAAAACCTTTATTAAAAGCAAATATATACCTTATTCCAGAAGTTCTTGGTTGGTTACTCCCAGTACATGCACTTCATATATTTCCATTTTTAATAACCAATGTTTTAGGTAAGGATTGAATGTGCATTTTATGTAGATTTCTCTGATATTTTCATTAAATACACTGTATTGTGAATTTTAAAGCTGGGGGAATACTGTCTTACATTCTGTAGTAATAGTTACCAAATATTATACTTCCCATATTTGTTGTTCTGATATTCATTCACATAAACAGATATCAACACATGTATGTTGGGAAATCTAAGGATATTCATAAATGTAATGAGCTCCCAAATAAATAAAGAAAATACGTGGATACGGCAGCGATTTTTAGCTACACCTCAGCTGGACGGTCTAGCTGAGGTGTGCCTAAGCATGGCTCGAGGAAATGAAGCACTAGTGTGGGTTAAAGGTCCCATAATCCGAGTATCAAATTAAAACCTGTTTTATTTGTTTTGTACATTTAAATGTATTTGTATAAACTGGTATGCAAATGAATGACAAACATTTGGAACTAGGTCAAGTTTGAATTTGGCTGATCCAATTGAAATGGGGCCTAGATTTCTCACTGCAACACTTAGGAGTGTCTTCATTTACACTTACCGTAAAAAAACGTTGTATAACTCGATTTTCTAGGCATTTTTGTGGGGCCCTTAAAAGGGAGGAGCGACTAATACACCAGTGCAATGTATGTAACAAACAGCTATTGGTTAGAAAGCCAAGTAAACTTATCAAGTCTGCAATGCAATATTCTATAATGCAGGTGTCTTTGTGACTGGATAAACTGATAGAGGAGGAAAGTGTTTACGGCCCGATGTAGAAAACATTTAGTTTGAATGGGGTACTTTTGAATGACTTTAATACATACTGTAACTTGTTCTACATGTCGGTGCAATGCAGTGGTACACTTGTAAAGTATGTGTATGGTTATGGTTCTGATTAACAAAACAAAATGGAAATGTAATGCAATTGTACTGCACTGTATGCAACACTGAGACGTGTTGTTTACTAGCTATTATTATTATTTGTTTACTTAGCAGACACCTTTATCCATGACTAGGGTGAGTGAACTATGCATCAGCTGCATCACCCAAAAGACAGAGCATAAGGAGGTTAAGTGACTTGTTCAGGGTCACACAGTGAGTCAGTGACCTCCTGGTTACAAGCCCTTTTCTTTAACCACTGGACCACACAGCTTCCTATTATTAGATGGTGCACTATTTTGTTTATTGGATTTTTTTTTTGATGTTTTTATTGATCCAAGCAGCACTGTTTAATACTTTTCTTTTAAATTTGAATTAATACAACAAATCTGTAAAAGCCAATGCAACTCGAACTATTGTCTAAGTACATTTTTTGAAAGAAAAGCCAAGAAGATATGTTCTTGAACTTGTTTGGGTACTTAATAAGCTAAAATAAAATAGGTTAATACAGATGTGCTGTCGGATGTATAACTTTAATTTACTCTATGTTAATAATTACTTTTTAATTTTAGAAATAGTTTGTAGCAGTTTAACTAAAAATAAAAAAACAACACTGCCAACTTATTAATGGAATCAATTGTTGCAAACAAGAGTTATTTCGAAACGAATCCTGTGCATCTTTCTTTATATATCGGTGTTGAGCATGTAGGGAAAAAAATAAATTGTAAAAAAAGTATTTTAAACACAGAAAAGGTAATCCCCAACTGTATCGTGAAGTAAAAGATATGAGGGATGTTCCATGCAGAGGCAGTGTTGTGGTAATTAAGAAAGTCATTCTTTACTGGAATTGCACTTTGATCTCTGGTTTCTCATTTCAGAAACCACCAGGGGCTGCAGCCCTCTCCTGACTTACCTTCTATCGGCTGCTTGCAAAAACAGCAAATATAAAATAATAATAATAACTGCTCCATCTATAGGGAGAGGGCAGTAAATTGAAACATTGCAGTAACTTGGGGTCGGGGGTGTGGTGTTGTGGGTAGCAATCAAAAATGCAGTACACTATTCTGACCAGCAATATCTCCCTGTAACAGAGCAGTGATATAGTTTTCACATGTGAGGATGGGAATTTTTGTTTGTGTACGGATTGATTTATTTTTGCCTGGAAGATTGATTTAAAAACACAAAGTAAAGAACTAAAGTTTATCCTTAGTCTCCAGTAGGCAACTGCATATGGAACAGGCAGTGCATGATGAACTGACATTACAGGTTCTGACCACAGGTGGTGGAGACATTGGCTCCCGCTGTCGTACGCATGTTACGCACTGTGCGTACCATTGGTTTGAAAACTTCCAGCTTCATAACTGTGGACTCACATATAATCTCGTGTCATCGGTTGAAGCGAAACAGACATTTTAAGTTTATAGGATTGTACTGTTTATTTAGTGGTAGTAATGAGCAAACAGAAGCAGATACATTTGGTTGAAGCTTCAACAAGCAGAACTTTATTTCCATAAAATCTTGATTCCACCATGCTGTTGTCAATACACTTTTAGCAGTGTAAGTGCTAAAAGTGTATTGACAAGCAGCACTGTATTTTTTAATAAGTAGTTCTGCAATTGGTTATTTCAAATTTAATTTATGCTGCATGAAGTTATAAAATAAGGAACTTCCTTGGGACTTTAACATGATTGTTATTATTGCTTATAAAACTTAAAAAGTACAGCAGGTTTGTAGACTGTTTTGCTGTTTATGTAACAAAGCAGCATTTCCCATATTGAATGTAGTTTACTGGTATTTTTCAGCAGAAGTATCTTTCAAAAAGATTTGGCCTTTAGCCAGCCAGTAAAACAAATGTTTACTATACTTGAATCCAAGGCAAATATTAAGTTGATCATTTAACAAAAGGTTACTACATAATCGTCTAATAACTTGTGATAACAGAGTGCCAAAAGGGGACACAGCACAGAACCACTGCAAAATACAACGAGAAACACATTTAAAATAATAATAATAATGAATTATATATCAAAATAAAAATGTTGGGGAAGTTTGTTTGTTTTTTCTAGGTATTGAACATACTGGGTAGCCAGGCTCTGTATCTATAATCTTTCGGGCTGAAGGACCCGGCAGCCACCGCTCTGTCCTATGGCGTTCATCCAGAGCTATATGTTTTTGGAATCCGGAAATGATGAAAAAATGTTTCAGAAGGAAAAGAAAAAAGACCCAAACTCCTATGAGTGAAAGTTAAGGAATTAAAAAGTGGGAGTGATATTACCAATCTAACACGGTCAGATTTATTTTTCAGAGTCTGTGAAAGCAAGGAACAGAAAAAAAAAGGATAACAGCAAATTCAGTGATACTGTATTGGTACGTCTAACTTTGAAGAAGGAAAAAGGCGAGCTTGAACTACTAGGAGTTGACATGTTTGAAAGGTATGAATCTGTTTTAATAAGTTACTTATAAGTACCAAATGTAACACGGGACTTGTGTAATATAGCTATCTTTAAATTACATGTTTATGTTTCCTAATGAATGTTATTTATTTAAGTTTATAAACTTTTGATTGTTCTTTTTAATGCAAAATGCTCAGCGTCAAAGTTTATTTATTGCATGATACTTTGTGACCAGCCCTTCATGCGTGCGTTACTTTGTATTTTGTTTTAGAGTTGGAGGGTGATTTTCTTGAGAGGTTTACATTTTTTTTCAAAAAGAAAACTGGCCGATGTCCCAGGAGAGAGAACTGTCTCATCCTCTTCGGCCTGCAGGGCCAGAGACGGAACCTTCACAAGAGAAAAAAAACCGTCTGCTCCCATGCACTCGGGGTGAGTCAAGCAGCGTATTATATATATATATATATATATATATATATATATATGTGTGTGTGTGTATATATATTATAGTTATCATAGTATTGAATGAATTAGAACTGTGTGCATTTTAATCCGAGTAATGTCATGAATCACCAGACCTGCCTTTTACGCGCTGTTTTGTGTAACGGAATTTATTTGAAATGTTACTAGAAGTGATCGTGTAGCATACCGTTCCAAAATACAAAAAATTCTAAGCGCCACAAAAAAAAAAGGTTGTTCAGACTTGGACAAGAAAAGATTAAATAATGTATATCCTGACTTCTCTAAAAACGAAGGTAATATAGCCGATTTGACAACCATATTAAATCAAAGAGACAACACTTACTGTGTTCTGTTCACGTTCCTGGTCGCCAAAAGACAGTTCCAAACTTTGTGAACAAATGCTAAGGCGTAAGTTTATCCATTTGAGTACGTGTCTTTATTTTCAGGGGCTTACTTTACACTTGGGAAAGAACCATTCATTCATGTTTTTTAGTAAGAAGTGTTGCGAAACATTGCCGTCACCTTTTCATGTTAATATGCTATTGCTGTTTCTTGAACAATTTGAGTTAGTGTTTGGAGTAAAACAACTATTTTTTGTTTCTATCGTTAACTGATCGAAGCTAAGTGTTGCTGTTGCAATTTATAACACAATTGCGATATCAAACATATATAGACGTTAACAGATACTTTGCATATGAAAAGCAACTTTAACTTAGTTGTGCGTTGCTTCACAGTATCCTGGAAAAATGTTACTGTTCCATTATCAGCCACCTCAAACCCGAAATATTTATACTTCACTGTGCACAGATTTATAGGTTGTACATTTTTTAGTCAATCTGGAAGTAAGGAAGGGAGGGGGCTGTGTGTGTGCCTGTATTTTAAGATGTTACACTATGTAACACGTTAAAGTAAAAATATATATATATATCAGGAGTAAAGATAAGCCTTACTTTACCCCAGTGAATTAACTACAAAACAAAGAAAGCCAAATAGCAGTTCAATTTAAACATTGTTTTGTTTATTCCCGAAATAAATAGTACATAAAGTTGAAACCATTTTTTTTTTTTCATTCCTTGCCATTGCCGTCTCTTGACATTAAACCGTGGCCATAGACACGTTTTCCAAAATTAATAACATATTTACTTGTGCCTTTTGGTAGCTGAACAAGCAAACAAAAACTGAAATTTAACTTTAAACACTTCAAATAAAACAAACGTGGAAATGGTGTTGTAAAATGAAAGGGAAAAAACCCCCCACCGTTTTGGTTCTTGTTTAATACACTCCACATAACAGAAAGTCGCAACAAAAAATATATAACATATACAATAAGTACAAAAATAACTTTACAACATTTCCAGCAAACTTGGCACTGTTTAAGCCAGGCATTTCAGCCTTTTTTCTGTCCCATGAGATTCTGGCTTGCTCTAAAGCAGCACAAGGCTTTTTTGATCCAGATGGCTGCCCATAGAGATGTGCGCACACATAATCTGGTTTGTTTACTTTTTGCTGTCTAAAACTTTTAAATAGAGGCTCCAGCTGCTGTGTTGATCCTGTGTTTATATATAATCTCACATATCACACACAACTCTTTTTCATTTGCCATTTTTGAAACTGTTGGGCAACTTCTGGTGAGGCGGTAAATAAGTGCAAGGTATTTTTGTCATTTCTAGCGAATATGAACGTCTGATTTTTGTATACTAATACATGTCAAAAAATATTCATTCAAATATTCGGGTACATTAGTTCTGGATAGTAAAGACATCAATAATGACTAATAATTTAGTTGTTGTTGGTGCTGATTGTTTCAGGTTAACCCCCTAATTTTGAATCCCAATTACAGTAATGCTAATGTGCACTATGCCTGTTGTATCCATGGAACATGTGCTCAGTCTCAGAATAAAGTTGTTTTTACTGGGAGTAGTAATTCAAAACTTCTTGCTGACTTCATCACAAGCATAATCAACTGTTTGAAGGACATCAGCGGCTGTTGACAGAAAGAAATGGTACAGAGAAGTTTAGTTGTGTTTGCCCCCAGTAAAGAACTGAACCAGCACAACACCAGAGAGAATTTGTTGCGTCTAAGTACGGTGTTCAAAAGACATTCTTGTCCAGCCATGTAGTGGCCAGGGTAGGGTAATTTTCTGCTGTCTATTTGCTTGTACTTCAGTAATACTGTTTTACGACCAACCAGTCCACCCTTAATTCTCTGCAGAATTAAATTAATGGTAGTAGTTCTGATGTTGGGTAACAGTAGTTTTTTCCCCACATTACCATAGCTAGATAGAGAAAGAAATGCAGTAATTTAAAATATCCCTACTAATAGCCATCATATTAAATGTTAAAAGTGCTCCCCTCGATTATAAGTTTGATATTAGTTATGTTGATGCAGTTTTAAGAAATGTAACTGAAGCAGCACTTCTCTTCCCTCTAAGAGCTTTGTGTCTTGTGGACACCCCCAACATTTTCACTGGGACCCCCCAAAAATGTCCTCTCGGACCTTTTTAGTTGCGAGTCCTGGACCCTCAGTGGGAAAAGGTTTTGGAAAGCCCTGAGCAGGGGTGTTCTTCTCAGAACACTTGTCTCACAAGTCACTGATAGAAACTTCCACCAACTACTCCTCACCACTTTTCTTACCCCTCTCCTCAACACCAGATACTGCTTTTTTTCATACATGGCAAACTAAAAAACATAACAAAAGAAAAGCTTAATTGATAACATTCAAGGTTTAGGGAAGACTACTGTACTGCATGGCATTGAGGTTGTTAATATCTGGAATATAACTTTTTCAGGCATTGAAGTTCATCAGATATGCACATGGATAAGTTTTCTAAAATACGAACATAATGATGCTTGTGATGGGATTTATATCAGGTAGTGTATGTGGTACCCATATATTACCATAATCTCCCAAATAATTGTGAACTCTGCTTATTTGTCAGCATTTCTATGCAGGCCCATGGAGGCCTAGTCAGTCAGGTTCTACTGGTGTGCAGCAGTTACAAAAAGCATTGTATTTTAAAATACAAATCAAAACGGAAGCCTTGATGCTTATTCGTTTTTGACAATTTTTGCCTAATTGCCCCACCCCCCAACACACACACACACACACACACACACGTCTGAAACTCACTCTGACTCTTTCTTAGAAATGGCCACGTTTGCAAGTTCGTATGTGTTTAAGAATTTATGTTTGGAGAGCTGCCACTGCTACAGGAGTTATTTTAATGAGGAGAGAAAAGAAAGTTAAAAAAAAAATAAGCAGAAAAGAGAATGCCATTGTGTTTGTCCTGCATGTTTCCAAAGATTTGACTGTCTCCACCACACGTTTTTTTCCTGAAATACAGTTGCAACATTCATCAAGAAAAAAAAAAATGTTGCAGAACCCTGTACCCTGTTAACATCTGGCAGCTGAAGTTACTGTTGCAGCAGACGTTGGTTTTCATAATGTTATTGGTTGGTTTGCTTGTACACCAGAGAACATTTTTGCTGAAGAGGATTTTGTCATTTCCTTGAAACCATTATTTTGTCAAGTTGTTTCACTGTGTATTAAACATTATGCTTGTTTTCAGTAAACATTTTGATTGTATCGTGGTTCAAACACATGCATAAAAGCGCTAAACTAAGTTGTCAACTTCAAGAGGTTTGTTCGGTCATGCAAAGCTTTCAGTGCAATGTGAAAGTCAAATCAGTTCAGAAAAATACAGAAGCAAACCATTATTTTTTGTACAAAAAATTAACTGGGTTAATTTGGAAAAAAGCCTGTTGTTGCACTCCTGAGATCTGTATTGTTTGTGAACCATGCTGAACATCTGTATGTCATGAACATTAAAATTCCTTTTTTTTGTTGGCTATATGGATGATTTTTCATGATCTCATACTATACTTTTCTAGATTTTGGAAATGCGCCTTCCAAGCGGCTGGAAAGAGTATACCAGTGCCAATTAGGTACAAATAACGTTGTTCCATGGGTAAAAATATGTCCAATTCAAGGAATAAACTGAAGAGTCATCATCATACTGAGACAGAATTACACTGCCTTATTCCTATAAGTTCTCATGTTAAGAAATGCATTATCGCATAACTTCTGAACACATAACGCAAAGGCCAATGAAACTCTCTCTCTCTCTCTCTCTCTCTCTCTTTCTCTCTCTCTCTCTCTCTCTCTATTTATATATATATATATATATATATATATATATATATATATATATATATATATATATATATAGGGAGAGAGAAAGAAAAACTACCAACCAACCAAGGGCACAGAGCTACTTCAGTGATTCCCCACCATTGTCAAAAGTACATAATAATACTGATAATAGTACTATTTTATTTATTTGTTAAATTTAGTGACCAATTAATATTTTTATTTATTTTCCCTCAAATTTGTAATGACCCATTTATGTGTTTTCTCCTCGCCGCAGCGAGTCCCCCATACAGCACAGACGTTCCGAGGGGAGTGTGAGCGTCCTCCAATCTCACAAGCCTAAAGATATACACACCTCCAGATTGATAAACCACTGAAATCTCAGCAGCAACCTGATCCTTACATTAAATCCTGCTGTTGAAAAGTATTTTAATACAAAGGCACTTCTCTTATTATAATGATAGTAGTTATAACCTCTTAGAAAATTGAACTGATTTGGACTTATGAATCGTATATCTTTTACTGGACATGTTTTGTTTTAAATTTAAATTCATTTTACAGTGAAGCTATTGATAGCGATGATTGCATTACTGGAGGAAGGGCATTGCTGAGGAAGGGTAACTGCATGAAACACATATTAATTGAATGTAGTTATATATATATATAATCAATGGAATTAGTAATGGTAGCCTATAGACTGTGAAGTAGCCACCCCCCCCCCCAAAAAAAAAAACCGTGCAGCGCTGCTGTAGCACAACCTAAAGCAATCCTTTTGAAAATAAATCCATAAACAGCAAAATCTGAATAGTAATCAATCATTATAGCCAAACATTTTAAATCATTTATCTAACACAAGCAATCAATTTGATTAATAATTCGATGTTAATATTGAAACATATTAATAGCTTCAGATTAGTCACGAAATGTATTAATCGTAGGCATCAATTGGATTTTTAAATTAATGTCATCAAGTACAAAAGTTAGTTTGAAAACGTTTCTATAAAAAAAAAAAAAACACATTTGCATCTCAAAACCTAGCTCACAGTACAAATGCATTTGTTACAACTCATAAACAAAAACATCATTCTATGAACACTCAACAAATTAATATTTTTAAATACAGGATTTTGACCATCCGTTACTTAAGTAAATCGAGGCTACGTATATTGTATTTTGCCAGTATTGCATGTACAGTTGTAATGTATCTATTACAAAAAAGCGAATTAGCAGTACAATTATGGCCAAAGGTTTTGCATCTCCCTATAATTAAATAATTTTGCTTCACAGAGTCGAATGAAGCCTGTGGAATAATGCTAGGTTAACATATTGAATTACATGCTGCATTGTTGTTTTCCATACTTAACGAAAAACTGACAACAATTTAAAAATGTGACATTTCGAAATCCAAAATACTACTGCACATTATGCCATCCGGTAGACGTTTGCAATATCGTTCTGTAGTTTCTTTGATTACATGATGTTAAATAAAACATCTAATTTATGTTAATCTAGGTTTTTTTTTTTTTTTTTTTTTTTAATTGTCTCAATCCAAAAAAAAAAAAAAATGTAGGTGATGCAAAACTTTTGAACATAGGCTACGAGGCTCCACCATGTGGATGGAACTGCTCCGAGCAGACCGGGCTGTTTGAGCGAACAAGCAGAACACATTCTATGGCAGGAAGGTGGAACGGTTTCGTTTGTTCGGTCTCACAAAATGATGCCTTTAGTATCACATCTCCCAGCAGAGCAATCACATGACCGTAACACTGGAATGTCCTATTGCCAGAGCACTCGCTCTGTGTCCCGCCTCCAGATAGACAATCTGTGATTTGTGAATTTGTAGCTTGATTGACAGTCCGCCAAAAACGATCTTGCTACGTTTTTATTTTTTTCTAATCTCAGTGGAGTTGACGGCACCTATATATTTAAGTCTAGTCATTAAAATGGACTCAGGGCTGGGCCCCCCTAAAGACTGGGCCTGGGTGCAGTTGCATCCCTTGCACCCCCCCACCCCCCCGGACGCCGGGCCTGAGCACATTAACAAATATTTTGTGCTATGAGGGAATGTTAATAATATTTAACAAATAGTAACATTAAACCATCCTCAGAGATAACAAAAAAGGAGAGGCTAGTGACATTGCAAACAGTTTGTATCACGTACTAAAGAAATAAACTGCACATTTTACTATTCTATTTGTAAATATATGTACAGAAGTCTGTCGCGTATCCGACTGCAGTGGGACCAGAGTAATGGCAGATATGTAAAAAGTCAGGTCGAGAATCCTGTTTTAAATACCATTATACACAGCTGTAACAATTACTATAGTCACACAATTATTGTTTTGAGATTCAGCTTCTATTATGTACGTCCCCTAAATCACTTGTTTATAATCCCTTGATTACTGGACTTATTTTAGGTTGTCAAAATATGTTATTGGGGGGTTATTATCAAAGCATTTTACTTCAGTGTTTCACCTTGCATAAGAACATTATTATTTGAAGTTTTAACTCTAAAGCTGTAACCTATGCTTGCCTTTTTAGTAAAGCATCAATTATGTTACTAGGGTCACCACCCTGAACATGTAAATGCAGTCTGGCTTGCATGATTATATTCAAAGTTCACTTGTAATCAATTGAATGTGTCAATTTCAATAATTAATATGTTTTAAATGTGACTGATGTAGAGAAAACATCTGGGATAATGCATTATATTTCAAAAGTCTCATCAGAGAAATTGCAACTTTTTAAATGTATTCAAAACACAAAGAGCTCCTAGTAGATAATGATAAATTATGAAATAAAGTAAATCCAGAAAAGAATGAAAGTGAGCAAACATCTTGTGAATATCAGATGGCATCTGATACTGGCTTTGATGTTGTCTTCACATTTGGTACACATCTGTGTTCCATACTGTGGGTATTGCTCAATAAAAAACAAGCCATTAAATGTCCACAATATTTAACGTCCTGCTATATTTTAGAAGCTTTTAAATATGCTTACTAGTATATCATATTTACTTTTACACTTATTGTGTGATCTTTTCTATATCTGTACCCCTCAGGATGCTTTATATTTGTTCATGTGGCTAGTCTCTATTTAAATAAAACCTGTATATTACAATATACTGGTGTTTGAAAGGCAACTCCTATTGCATGAAGTTCCAGACCTAAAAAAAGATGTAATTGTTTGGCAAGCCTATACTAAAAATAAAAAAAAAGAAACTAATAAAAAATAAATAAAGAAATTTGGCTCCCATATTGTTCTGTAAGAATTCTGTGTCTTCTCCAAATATTTTCTGGATGAAACACTTGATTTCTTGTTTTGCAGAAATGGGTTTGGAAGAAATAGTGTCTTTATGTATAAACATCATGACATCCAGTTCAGGTCCATATGCGTTTAAGAGGTGTGTTAATGTAGTATTTGTTTTAAATTTAAAATAAAAAAATACTTAACTTGCTAATAAAGTACACACTGGTATTGGATGTATATTTTACAGATGAGTTCCCTACTCAGTTGTCCATATTAATATTAATAATGCAATATAACCATTCTGTGTAGAGCAATGTGTTTTAATTTATTTCATCCAGTAATTTAAATGCGAAAGAGTGAAGGTCACGACAGCTGAAAAATATAGCTTACTTTTTCAGTTATAACCATGGTGCAATTTAGGGCAGAGGCATTCTAAATATCTATGTCTTGTTTCTGTCTTGTTTTAGATATACATGACAATTCAAGCAAACCATCAGACCAAAAAGAGGCGCTCTCACTGGCTTGCAGGAACAAACGAGAACAGATGAATGGGGGGAATGCCACAAATGGTGACCTCATTACAAGTAAGTTTTGAAACTTATAAAGGTGTCTGTTAGGAATGGTTGTTTTAAGCTAAAATGGGGGCAGAGAGAGACACATAGATAATACAATACTGGTGTCAAAATCATTACTCTAGTGCAGCTCAACAAAGTGGCTCAATCATAAGCCCAAACAAAATAAATATTGTGCTATGGTAACGGGGTGGGGAAAAAAATAGGGTAGGTAAGTCCAAAACCTTTTCTAAATATACTGTAATACAAAAACTAGGGTGGCCAAGTAATTTATTATTATTATTATTATTATTATTATTATTATTATTATTATTATTATTATTATTATTATTATTATTATTATTTATGAATTTATTCTTAAATGCCTTAAAGGTGTCATTTATACCAGCAGCATCAGACTCACTACAGTAAACATTTTGCATACAAATGCTGTAATGCAATGCTCCCCCTTTATAACGCTGTAGTCGGGAGCCATAGGAGACTGTGTTATTTGTGTTCCGCCTTATACAGGGTTGGGGTCAATTCCGAATGTGTTGGTAAACTCCAATTCAATTCAAGAATTTGAATTGAAAAAATCTTCAGGATACAGAATTGGAATGAAAAGAAATATAATTTAATTCCATGAAATTCCACTCATTTAAAAAAGGTTGAATGCCACATTTATTTTATACATCACTATAAACAATAATGATTGCAACAGCATTAATATATACTTTCAAATACTGTGTCTTAAGCATGGCTCAAAGCTTTCAAAACTTAGTTTTTTGCATTTTGGTAATGAGATGTTTAAGAGCTACAGTAGTCCTTAATTATTTTAAAAGTTTTAAAAATGACTGGCATGCAACAACATAGGAGTGAAAAACGAAAGGATTAAATAACAGATGAATAAAGAAAAACAAATAGAAATACACATAAAATGATTTATTTTGAAAATCTACCCCTGTTCACTGCGTAGAAATCAGTGTTGTAGAACATGTACCAATGTCTCTGCAGGTAGTTGTCAACATCACAACTATTTACAGTTTTGCTGTTTAAAAGTTATTGAATTTTTCTTTTAGCACCCAAGTCAAAAAAATACTTGTGCTCTTTCCAAATCAAAGTCTTAATAATTCTCAGGAGCTTCCATTGACAGTCATGTTTTAGATGATCTGTTTTACGTTTTATTAAAATGTCCTGCATAGTTTTTCTCTTGGTTCGTTGTTACTCTGACTGGTTATGGATTTAAACAACTTTTTTATTTTTCTTTTTCTTTGACCCACAACTGGTACAAATCCGCACGAATAAGGTAAAAAACAATAATTGAATATATTTAATTACTAAACTGATGTAATCAATTTAATATGCATAATAGTTTTTAAAGTGTTACTTGCAGTGTTACACAGTAATCCACAGCTCCACATGTATTGCATTTTTTTTAACCCTTTCATAACATTGATAAATCGATGCATCAGCTTTTTTAGAGAACAATATATCGATAGTCAAAAATTAGGCATCGCCCCAGCCTTACAGTATGGCAATCTCAGATCAGAAATTAAAACCAGATATAAACACAGGAAGGCCCTATGTAGCTGTTTCCAATGATATAATGTCTTTTGTTGTGGAATGTAGTTACATTTTTTTTTTTATATAAGCCGCACCCCCCAAAAATTCATAAAAAAATTTATAATAATAAATCGTTTAAAAAATTCGACCCCTTTCTAAGTTAGATATAGAACAAATATTACGTCGTTATAGTTGCAAAATTTTATGAGGATTTCAAATAAAAAAAAAAAAATCTGATTTTGTCCGAGCCGTGATCTGTATGACAAAATGCCTGAAAACTGCCCTAATTTTAGCACTGTCAGCTATGTTATGGAAGTAGTCCAGACTAATCAAAATATCAAAGTACATTGCCAAATCGTATGTAAAGACTTTTAACCTAAAATATATACAAGTAAAAAATGCAGTTGTTTTTATTAAATTATTCAATAATTTTGCATTATGAAGAGAAAAATCATATTTGTATACAAATGTTATAGACTTCAATATAACCATGAATAGCAAATAAAAAAAAAAGTCTATAGAAAAACAAACTATAACAACAACAAATAAAAGTATATAGAGAAACGAACTGTAAATGGTGACAAAGCAGTAAACCTAACTATATTGGGCTACTGCAATAAATGAGGCCACCACTGTAAAGCAATCAAATAAATAAATGCATTTCATTTTTGACATGTAATGTACTGTATATTCCTGACTTTCAGTAATTTTGCATTATGAAGACAATCATATTTATATACAAAAGTTATAGAATTCAATATAACCACGAAAAGCAAATCAACAATAACAACAAAACGAACTACAGTGCACTTCGTTTATAAGAATCACATCCGCCCCGAATGATTTGATTCTTATAAGCAGTTGATTCTTAAAAGCGGACCGATGGGATTACAATTAGCAAAAGCGTGCCTCCACACATCAGCAGTTTAAATACAGGATACAAGTGTCAATGGTGCTCAATCACTGAGGACAATACATCAAAACAATCAAAACAAGTCCTTGTGTGTAAGCAACTTGTTATATGATCACAATTATGTTTACTCAAGGCTGCAGAATCCTATTTTACTACAGTATACTTGAGAATCGATCGTCTCGTGAGGGTGCCTAGTTTAACTGCTGTGCGGTGTTGCATGTAATGGCCTTTGAATTAAAATGACATTATAGTACAGTATTTTACTGTCAGGACTACCACTGCATTTAAGCATCTGTGGCTTGCTTTTTTTCATTTGCGATGCAAATCTCACAGTTTTTCACTAAGCAGAAATGCAAAGCTCTGCAACCCCACTCCCTCTACTTGCATATCGCACAGTAACACTGCTGTATTCAGTATGCATTCAATTAATGTATATTCACTTTATTAAAACTAATTTTCACTAATAGAGAACACAAAAGAAAAATTCTACTGGGAGTTGCTGCAGACCAGGGATTATACTGCACACGCTGTGTACGTGCCTAATCACGCGAGATGTAATTAAATTCAAAAACAGCTTTATTGGTTGTACGTCATTGCACTTGATATAGTATCGTATTACATGCAGTCAGTTTGCCCTGAAATTATTCTTATAAGCAGATTGCTTGATTCTTACAAGCGGATTATTTTACATTGGTTGGTATAGGAATGATTTGGTCCCATTGGTTTTGACCACTAATGTGGTCAATTCTTATATCAGTGATTCTTATAAACGGAGTACACTGTATATGGTGATCATAAAGCAGTAATCATAAAGAGAATGGGGTCATGCAATAAATGTGGCCAAATAAATAAATCAATAAAAATGATGTAGCATGGTGTATGTACTGTCAAGTACAAGCCACCTCTCGATCTTCCACTTCCACTTCAGAATACGCGCTGGTAGACGTGTTTCCTGTGCATGTGCTTTTGAAGTGTATCATCAAAACTGGCTTGTAGGGATTCCATTTTTTTTGTTCAGTGCCTAGCCTTATTCAGTGACAAGGCTGAGTGCTTATTACTGCCATGAGAGAGATTGTGTCATCGGTGCTTAGGCACTGAAATTACAGTGGTGTGGTGTCGGGGTTAAGGAACAAGCAATCACTGGGATTCTTAAAATTAGACAAGCAGTTAGACTTTTTTTTTTCTTTTACTAGTTTGACTTTATCTTTTTAATATATACTGGTGTTCTGAAAACCAGGCAATCAAAAGTGTCCTCAGAGATCAGAGCATATAAATTATGCACTATTTGACTGAAAGGCTTTGATCTTTCACAACTTTAGTATTATTTACATTCGCACTTGAAAATCAGATTGTGCCCTGAATTAAAGTTATATTGACCCACGATGAATATTTGGTGTATTTTTTTATTTTTTCCCATTGTTCATACATGGTTTAATTCAAACTGTAAAATATTTAGACCTCTTCTGTCATTCAGTTTCATTTTGACAGGAAGGCTGTGCCCTGCCCATGTGAAATTATAATTTACCCTCTACTGAACATATAATTACACATTGATGGATATTTTGTATAATCCATTATCTCTTATTATAAATGATCTCTAGTATATTAAAATGAAGCCATTTCTTCTCTTCAAGTTAAAGTGATATGAATATTTTGTTTTTCAAATGTTTTCCACTGTTTTGGATCGTGATATTACATATAAAGTAAATATTTAAGGGTGTGGAAGCTTAACAAAACAGAGCTTGCCTTTGTTTTGTTTAATATTTCCATTACTTTAAATAATTATTTCTTTAGACTCATATATGCAAGTATGACAATTATTTTAATCGTCTCTCCTCAGAATTATAACATGGGGGCTCCCGAGTGGCGTATCCAGTAAAGGCGCTCCACGTGGAGTGCAGGATGTGCCCTATAGTCTGGACGTTGCGAG
This sequence comes from Acipenser ruthenus, assembly GCF_902713425.1. Classification (NCBI taxonomy): domain Eukaryota; kingdom Metazoa; phylum Chordata; class Actinopteri; order Acipenseriformes; family Acipenseridae; genus Acipenser; species Acipenser ruthenus. The sequence goes on along the minus strand of NC_081195.1, from coordinate 59,327,895 downwards.
TTCGAGTCCGGGCTATTCCTTTGCCAACCGAGGACAGGATCTCCCAGGGGGCAGCGCTCAATTGGCTGAGCGCCGCCTGGGGGGAGGGAGGGCTAGGTCGGCCAGGGTGTCCTCGATTCACCGCGCACCAGCGACCCCTGTAGTCTGTCCGGGCGCCTGCGGGCTTGCCTGTAAGCAGCCCGAGAGTTGCGCTGTCCTCCGACGCTGTAGCTCTTGGGTGGCTGCATGGTGAGTCTGCAGTTTGAAAAAAAGCGGTCGGCTGACGGCACACGCTTCAGAGGACAGCGTGTGTTCATCTTCGCCCTCCCGAGTCAGCTCAGGGGTGGTAGCGGTGAGCTGAGCCTAAAAATAATTGGCCTTTTCCAAACTGGGGAGAAAATAATAAAAATAATTGGCAACGACTAAATTTAAAAAAAAAAAAAAAAAAAAAAAATTGTAACATAAATATCTCCATAAAGCATGGCTGTGAAATGTTTCGTACTCTTACGTAATGATTTGCTGACCAAAAGCAGAGCAACAGTGGACACAAGCAGCTCCGCTAGGCCTGTCATTGACTGCTGTGGTACACTTCCTGATGCAGCGACACTTGGCTGTTGATGAGAAGAGGCAGGAGCACGTTCGGAGGAGATGCCAGAGGATGCGGTGCTAAAGTGTTATCGTCTCGCTGCACAGGTCATCCCAGACCCAATAGCTGAATTTAGAGATGAGCTAGACTCCAGCGTCAGTCTAGGGGCCGCTATCCCTGCACATGTGAAAGGGCTGTGTTCTCTGCACTACTTAGCTTCTGGTTTCTTTCAGACCACAGTTGGAATGTCTGGAGGGATAGCCCAATCCACTTTTTCCAGTGCTATTCTTGGTAACAATGAATACAGGTGTTGAAGGGTTTTAGGGTTTTAAAAATAGGTGACCTGCACAAATGGTATAATTAAGATTCTTTAAGATCTGAAATAGTTTCAATGATGAGACATGGGTTTTGCCTTACAGTGGCATGTGAAAATATGATCCAAGACTCTGACAGTGGTATATGAATTAACACAGGACTGTGCTAATGTCCACAGCATTGTGAAATAAAATACTTAGGTGTATTTGTGGCTATGTAGTGTTTCTATTCACGATTTAGAATATGTAGCAGGTTTCTGTTGGGTTTTCATTTCCTGCATTTAGCCAACATTTTTTTTCAGCCTTTTACGTACTCCCCCCACCCCACCCCCACCCCACCCCACCCCCAAAATAGTTTTTCAGATTGAGTTTCTTTCATCCTCACTCCAGTCTCAAAACAGAATTATGATTAATACCAATTGGATTTTTTGAACCTTTTAAAGTTAGGTACTGCAGTATCTTAAGAGGTTGAGCTTCATAATATATTTACAAGAAAATGGTGCAGTACATCTTTTAATTCAGATAGAGATTATTTCTGGTAACTTGCTTTTAAAAATTGTTCTTTTACAACCTCAGTAACCATGTGCCTTTTTAAGAGTTAAACCATGCATTGTTTAGTTATTTTGGTACACTTACATTTCATTTGGTTGCAAAGGTTTGTGGATTTAGTTTATTTTATTCACTTTGTGCCCGCAGGGCTAGCACAGGTACATCTCAATAATGCAAGCACCGATACAAAGAAAGCCATAAACGTTGTCGATTTTATTGTAGACTGCAGATGGAATCGGCGGCAGCCCCAGTTTAATATTGGAAGAAGATTATATATATATATATATATATATATATATATATATAGTTTTTTTTAAATTTTATTATTCATATTAAAGAATAATTCATTAGAGGGTGGAACTTGGATCGTCTTGGTTTATAATCTCAATGTTTTTAATTTGGAATATGAACTCCAGTTCAAGAATTTTGTTATGAGCGGTGATTTGTTTCGTGGGTTAGTTCTTAGAATTCAGTTAAGTGGCATAAACAGTGATTTAATTGCCTATCAGTTCTGTCTTTATAATAGCTTTGCAATATCAAGCTATTTTAATTATAGAGTTCACAATGTGTTGGCTAATTGCAATATATAATATCATGCAGTACAGAGGTACTTGTGGTAAGGTTTCTTACCATAATGGCAGTTTAGTTATTTGATGACCATGTTATTCACTGAGATGTCTTGAGCACTTGGAGTGCTCTTCTGGTTAGTGAAGACAGTGCTGGAGAACATTTTTTTTTTTTTTATCTTGGGGACATTCTGAAGCATTAAGGTCAAGTAATGTTACTACTTTTGCTTTCTAAATGTATTAACCCTGACCAGACACACCAGAATCTGCTTTAGAGAATATTTTATTCTGTAGCCTCAAGGTTATTCAGTCGGTTCATAATTGCCCATTTAAGGTAGCAAATCTATTTAGTTTCCATGCAAGTTAAATAAATCTATTATTATTATTATTATTATTATTATTAGTATTATTATTATATATTTTTAAAATTGTTATTAACACAATTAATGTGTTCTAATGGCATATAACTAAACAGTGACTGATAATAACAACACCACCCTTGTAAACTTGTTGATCTGCTTTATCTCAGACTCGTATTTTTATTATGGGGTGAATGCATAACTCCTGGGGAAAACACCAGCTAAATTATAGAATTAAAATGCTTGAGGTCTAAAATTGACCACGTGGTGGTCTTTTACAACACAATCTTAAAACAAAAATTGTATTACTTCCAACATGCTGTCGCTGTTTTTTTTTTTATTCAGTAAGTTTAATTACTATTTCACATGCTTCAAAAACAAGTATGAATTTAGATGTATTGTAAGTGAGAAGTTGCGTACATTTTTAGAGGCAGGTTGTCACTGGGAGTTGAAGCCAGCTGAATAATTACATGTGGTGTTAGTTTGAGTACAGTGGGTGGACGGAGCCCTTTCTGTTCCTATTTGACTGAAACGATACTGTCACCTTGTCAGTGATGAATTGAAACTGATTGTTGTCATGCCACGGTTTAATGGCTATTTTTAATCTTTAGACCCCTGGTACCACTGAAATCATCTGTCAGAACTAAGAGCCCATTAAGACTGAAGGGAGTAATTTTCAAGTGATTACTTAGCGGCAGGACATGGAATCACAAACTGTATAAATCGTGTAGAATGCCAGTACAGAGGTTGATTAAAATGCCCACAGTCACCCTACCTCCTATAATCATTATTTTCTCATATTGTTGTCCTAGATCTATGATAAATGTTAACAGGCCTGTTATTAATATAGTATTTTAGTTCTCAGATATGAGACTCTCTGCAAGGGTATTGATTTGAAGTGTTATATGGTAATACTTTTCAAAAGTTCCTTCAAATCATTTAACAACCGAGTGATGTGCTGCATTTATTGAAAAGCATTGGGTGAGATTGTGATTTTCTTTTTTATTTAGCCTGTAATTTCAGGATTAGTTTGACTATTTCTAATAGTGATTAAGACGATTTTATGACATTTGGAATTCGCAGAAATGCCTGATTCGTGTAATTACAATATACAACAATATTGACAGACGTGTTTTAAATTACTTTTTTTTTTTTCTTGTCAGTTTTTTTCATTTTAGGGTTCTTTAAGATGTTTTGAACCTTGCTGTGCTGTTTTGTATTTTCCCTGATCACTTGAAATAACAGTGCTGGGACGAACCATTGAATTTTCATGTTCAGATATTCACTCATAATTTAAATATTCGTTTGGATATCCGTTCGTTTTTCAAAAAGTAATAAAAGCCATTTTATTGCTTCGAACGCAGGCAGACTCCTTTATCCAAGGCGACTTACAGAGACTAGGGTGTGTGAACTATGCATCAGCTGCAGAGTCACTTACAACTACGTCTCACCCGAAAAAAATAAATAAATAAATATATATATATGTCTATATAGAAATCACTACACAACATTTTCAGGAAGTTGGGTACAGTTTGTGAGGCATCCCAAACTGGCTCGCTCTAAAGCAGCACAATGCATTTTTGTCCCAAATGGTTTTCCATAGAGATCACTATGCGTGCGTATGCATGATCTGGTTTGTTTACTTTTTGCTGTCTAAAACTTTTAAATAGAAGCACAGGAGCTGCTGTGTTGATTCTGTGTATTTATATATATATATATATATATATATATATATATATATATATATATATATATATATAATATTAATCTTGCATATCATACTGAGCCCTTTTCTATTTGCCATTTTTTTGCAAATTCTGGTGAGACAGTAAATAAGTGCAAGTTACTATGAAATAACTTTTTTGGGTACTGCAGCTCTGATCTGTACTGAGGAGAGAGAGAGATTTGCATTTTAGTTTTTCTTTAGCTGTATTTCATTTTTTGTAAAACAAAAAAAAAGGCAGCAGCAGCAAGAAGCACAGCGACTCGCAGTAGAAGGGAGATGCATACACAACTCCGCTCTGCAGCAAAGGACAGGATTGCACACATGGGACGCCCCCTTTGGGGTCCCCAGCATAGTTCAACCTATTTGCACAGCCTGGACGCGAACTGGCGCCGTCCAGGCTGTGCGACACATTCTGCACGTGGCGCTTTAACTAGATTAGCCACTCAGGGACCCCCTGGCGTTCACCATCTTAACGACAACTTTTCGGTCACCTCATTTAGATCACACTCATGTTCTGTACCTAATAATAGAGAAACTGTTGAATCTAATTGAATCTCGAATGTTTGTGCTCAAATGACCCCCATCAAACTCTTTGGACTTTGTCTTAGGCTTCCGAAAAAAAAAAAAAAAGCTGTTTTTTAGATTTTTAAAATCGTTAACCTTTTTCAGGATTGCTACAAACGCATATGTTGGAAAACTATCTAGCATATATACACAGGGGAGATAACAGGGGGGTGGCAAAACTAGGTTCTCTGTTTTATTTTAGTTTTCTCTTCTTTTTTTTACTTCAATATAGTAGTGAAGTAGTTACATTGTGTTGCATTTATCATATTAATATATCCTTGATTGTATTACATGTTAAACCTATTCTAATTCACAGAGCATTAATATGGTGATGCCTTGACAAAATATGTTGTATTAAAAGAAAATTGCTGCTCATCAGATATTATAATACTTGAATTCTAGGCAGAATTATTAATCACACAAATTTTCTGTTTGAAAATCAGAATATAATTGGTGAGAACTTGCAAACTGCTGAAAGGTTGAGGTCGTAAAAATCAAGCTTCAGGTTTTAAGTTTGCTTCCTCACTGTAAAATGTAATTAACCTGAACCGGGAAGTCCAAAGGGGTTATTTTTTCCACTCAATCAGCAGCAAAATTGGCAAATTTGAAATTAGTAAATCCTGGCAGCCGTACATTCTTTGTCATTGTTATCAAGAGAAAGTGATGCTTGGAATATGAATAGCCCTCTTGTGTGTCAGATCTCTGCAGAAGGTTGCATTTAAAGAACCACATTTAAATGATTGTCATAAAGAATTAAAAGTATTCCATAGCATGTACAGCTGATTAATATTGACTGTTAATTTATTGTGTGAAAACTTCATCAGAAGACCAAGTACTGCAGTAGTACCATATAAACATGTTACATACTGTAGTTTTTCTAATAAATTGTGAGACTGCAGTTATTACAAATAACTACTTATTCATTAACCAGTCCAATCTAATGAAATCTGATCATCTATAGTTTCAGTAGTAAGATACGGTATATATGAATTTAGTGTCCCACTTAAGTCGCATCATTATCTGTTTCATCAGAAATACCATTGTTTGCTCAATCAGCCTCATAATCAATTTTCAACTGGAAATACACAAATGACTTGAGTAAACACTAACAAGTTGCACTTTTCTATTATGTTGTATTTTTGTAACTTATCAAACTAAACCTATACAGTGTTAAGTTAGAGATACTATTACAATTAGAGTGACAGGTTTGAATTCCAAGTGGAAATCTGCAGTCCTCTTGTCATTTGCAAGCAGAAAATGATTTAGGGTGCTTTGACGACTTAAAAATGCGAGTTATTTTTTTCGTGTTTTTCTTCTTCCTTTTTGTATAGTGAAACAGTTGTGTCTCTTCACAACACTGTTTTTTAAGGGAAAAAAACAGGAAAACAGAAACTAGTGGTTCTCATTGAGGCTTATGATGTTTGAAGTGATCATTTTGCTCATCTTTGACTGCATATTAAAAACAACATTCATGAACATGCCTCTGTGCTCGTGACTCTGCTGAACACATTACATCCTGAAAGGCCATTACTCACCAGTACACAGATACTGTAGTAGATAGTGTGCACCTAATCTACAGTAGAAGGAGGTTAGTTTAAAGGCTAGTCAGGGGTGTCCATATTATTGTTAGCAAGGGGCGTATCTTTTACTTGCTGTCCACATGGGCCATTCATCAGATGAGGCTGGTTTGAGGACTCTATAATGGATAGAGTGGGCTGGCTGCATATCTTCAGAGCTTAACAAGATGAATCTGAAGAGCTTATCACCTGTGGACAGATTACAAGAAGTAACATCCTTTATCTCCTAGACAAGACATCTATGTGGAATGGTCTACAGAGACCTGTGTTCCCTAAGCATGTGGGGATTTTATAAATACATTATTTTCTGGGAGGCCTATGACCTGTTCATAAACGCATACAACTGTCCATCACATCTCGGCCATAACACGCACCTGCCGTTTCCACCTATTCAACATCCACAAAATACGCCCCTCCGTTTCCTTTTCTGCTACTAAACTCCTGGTCCACTCTCATTTACACCCGCCTTGACTACTGTAACTCCTGCCTCCTTGGCCTCCCCTCTTACGCTTTTACACCATTACAACAAATTCAAAATGCCTCTGCCCCTATCATATTCAACCTCCCCCGCTCCTTCCACACCTCCCCTCTCATCCTCCAGCTACACTGGCTCCATGTCTTATCATTGCATGTTCAAATTCCTTACCCTTGTGTACAAATCTATCCATGGTCTTGCCCACTCTTCTCTGGCTGCATTGATCACATACTATATTCCCCCACATCCCTTATGCTCCCTGTGCCCAATCCCGTGTCCGTTCTTTTTCCCTTCTTGCTCCCCTTCATTGGAATAAACTCCCACTTATCATAAAACTACGGAGTTTCCGTTCCTCCCTCAAAATCCCTTCACCCTAGCCCATCCTACTGATACTCCTGGCCCCTCACCTCCTGTTATGACCCTACTTGTCTGACCCTGACCTAGCCTCTGGCCCTCTGCTTTCATTTAAGCAACTAATCTGTATCTCCCCACCCTAGCCCAATAAACTTACATTTCTTTTTTCATCCATTTTTTTTGATTGCACCGTTTTGTTTAAACTTGTAAAGTGCCTTGGCTAAAGGTGCTGTAAAAATATAAATACATAAATAAAACATCTGGATGTTGTAGTAAGCATTGGTTTTAAAAAAAGAAAAAATCTGTTTTTGCTAATTATTTGGATTTGTTTTGATGGTGTACTTCTTTTTAGGGTCTTACATGTTCCTTCCTTTCATTTTTAATTTGAAGAACAACAGCTGAAGTAAAAGTCCTGCCCAGCCAAAAACCAAGAGCACGAGTCTCATGATGCTTGTGAAGAAATGGGCCAGGCTTGTGTGGAGTTGTGTCCTGCCCATGTGTTTGAGGCTGCAAAAAGTGATCCAGGAAAATTGTACTAGTACTGAAAAACAAATCAGTTTATTGTTTTCTTGACATCATGTCCAAGATACTGTCTAAACCTAAGACGCTCGTGGCAGACCTCTAGTCTTACATTCTGAACACACGTCTGCTTACAATACCCAGGGGTCGGTCACATTGTTCAGTTAAAAAATATTTTAAAACATCTGGTGGAAATATAAACGAGAGGTTAAGACATGGAACTCTGTTAACATCACACCAGAATTATTATTTTTTTTCAGATTTAGTTGGAGATATGCATGCATATAAAATTAAACTGGTCAAATGGATCTCCTTGTTTCTTTTTTTTTGGGGGGGGGGGGATACTTTTGAAGAAAATATATGCAATTCAAATAGTGTCTGTTTGCTTTTGCTCTTTTTCTAATGAATCTATATAGAGGGTATAATATGGGAGGTGTTCTAATTTATATCTAGGCCACAGGTAATCTACATACAAACTTGAGTTAGAACATAAAGTTTACAAACGAGAGGAGGCCATTCAGCCCATCTTGCTCGTTTGGTTGTTAGTAGCTTATTGATCCCAGAATCTCAAGCAGCTTCTTGAAGGATCCCAGGGTGTCAGCTTCAACAACATTACAATTCTCTGTGTAAAAAAGTGCCTCCTATTTTCTGTTCTGAATGCCCCTTTATCTAATCTCCATTTGTGACCCCTAGTCCTTATTTCTTTTTTCAGGTCAAAAAAGTCCCCTGGTTCTTGAATTTAGGTTTGTATATATTTTATTAAGAATAAATCTGTGATTTTTTTATATATATATAGATAGATAGATAGATAGATATATACAGACGTGCTCAAATTTGTTGGTACCCTTACAGCTCATTGAAATAATGCTTCATTCCTCCTGAAAAGTGATGAAATTAAAAGCTATTTTATCATGTATACTTGCATGCCTTTGGTATGTCACAGAATAAAGCAAAGAAGCTGTGAAAAGAGATGAATTATTGCTTATTCTACAAAGATATTCTAAAATAGCCTGGACACATTTGTTGGTACCCCTTAGAAAAGATAATAAATAATTGGATTATAGTGACATTTCAAACTGATTAGTTTCTTTAATTAGTATCACACATGTCTCCAATCTTGTAATCAGTCATTCAGGCTATTTAAATGGAGGAAAGTAGTCACTGTGCTGTTTGGTATCATTGTGTGCACCACACTGAACATGGACCAGAGAAAGCAAAGGAGAGAGTTGTCTGAGGAGATCAGAAAGAAAATAATAGACAAGCATGGTAAAGGCAAAGGCTACAAGACCATCTCAAGCAGCTTGATGTTCCTGTGACAAAAGTTGCAAATATTATTAAGAAGTTTAAGGTCCATGGAACTGTAGCCAACCTCCCTGGGCGCGGCCGCAAGAGGAAAATCGACCCCAGAGTGAACAGAAGGATAGTGCGAATGGTAGAAAAAGAACCAAGGTTAACTGCCAAAGAGATACAAGCTGAACTCCAAGGTGAAGGTACGTCAGTTTCTGATCGCACCATCCGTCGCTTTTTGAGCGAAAGTGGGCTCCATGGAAGAAGACCCAGGAGGACTCCACTTTTGAAAGAAAAACATAAAAGCCAGACTGGAATTTGCTAAAATGCGTGTTGACAAGCCACAATCCTTCTGGAAGAATGTCCTTTGGACAGATGAGTCAAAACTGGAGCTTTTTGGCAAGTCACATCAGCTCTATGTTCACAGACGAAAAAATGAAGCTTTCAAAGAAAAGAACACCATACCTACAGTGAAACATGGAGGAGGCTCGGTTATGTTTTGGGGCTGCTTTGTTGCGCCTGGCACAGGGTGCCTTGAATCTGTGCAGGGTACAATGAAATCTCAAGACTATGAAGGCATTCTGGAGCGAAACCTACTGCCCAGTGTCAGAAAGCTCTGTCTCAGTCGCAGGTCATGGGTCCTCCAACAGGATAATGACCCAAAACACACAGCTAAAAGCACCCAAGAATGGATAAGAACAAAACATTGGACTATTCTGAAGTGGCCTTCTATGAGTCCTGATCTGAATCCTATCGAACATCTATGGAAAGAGCTGAAACTTGCAGTCTGGAGAAGGCACCCATTAAACCTGAGACAGCTGGAGCAGTTTGCTCAGGAAGAGTGGGCCAAACTACCTGTTAACAGGTGCAGAAGTCTCATTGAGAGCTACAGAAAACGTTTGATTGCAGTGATTGCCTCTAAAGGTTGTGCAACAAAATATTAGGTTAGTGGTCCCATCATTTTTGTCCATGCCATTTTCATTTGTTTTCTTACTTACAATATTATGTTGAATAAAAAATCAAAAGCAAAGTCTGATTTCTATTAAATATGGAATAAACAATGGTGGATGCCAATTACTTTTGTCAGTTTCATGTTATTTCAGAGAAAATTGTGCATTCTTTGTTTTTTGTGGAGGGGTACCAACAAATTTGAGCACGTCTGTATATATACAGTGCCTTGCAAAAGTATTGAGGCCCCTGACCAATTCTCTCATATTACTGAATTACAAATGGTACATTGAAATTTCGTTCTGTTTGATATTTTATTTTAAAACACTGAAACTCAAAATCAATTATTGTAAGGTGACATTGGTTTTATGTTGGCAAATATTTTTAAGAAAAATAAAAAACTGAAATATCTTGCTTGCATAAGTATTCAACCCCCCCACACACACATTATATATATATATATATATTTTTTAAATTTTAGCACCTAACCTCTTCAGTAAACAAATATTTAAGCATACAAAAAACAATAGGCACAAACTAGGTGGGAAGAGGGAGAGTCCTACATGGAACAGATGCAGGGTGACAGGACAGATGCAGATTAATAATATTTATTAATTCACCCCCCGTTATAACAAGCAGATGGCCTAGATCCAGTTTATAGTGTGTGTGGAAAATGTCTTTTGGGACATAATGGACTAAAATGCATCTTAGTGCCAGGGAGAATTTAAAATGTTTATTTCCATTCATCATGCCCTCTCGTTTGACATTCCATTTGCATTGTGTAAAATACAACATGTTTTGAGGACACATGCTGTAATTTTTTTTTACCTCTGATGATCCTGTTCAGTTACAAGTGAGGTGAGTGTGCAGTCCTTCACTAGCCAAAAAGACTAGTCTGCACCTCAATGTCATCCATAATTATAAAACACTCAATAGTGCTGAATTTAGAAATATTAAAATAACATTTTTAGCCAGTGTTTGTCATTTTAAATTATTAGGTTTTATTTTAGTATTTCCTAAATAATACTGAGCATCAAAAGAAACGTATCACTTCTTTTTGGATAAAATTCACTAGATGTGTTCGAAAAGTGACAAACTCTATTTTAGAGCAGGTGCAGTGACTTTTTATTGTGCTGATTAACAATTGCTGCAAAACGATGCTGCAAAATGATCTGTCGATCTTGGGCAGGTGTTGTGACTCTTGGTCTCCCAGTTCGTGGCCTGTCATTGGTGTGTCTGGTTATACCGTCTCGCCAGGTTTGAAATTGCTGGCTGTGAGCACCCAAGATGTTGAGCCACAGTACGCTGCCCTAATCCAGCCACCATGAAGGCGCTGCTCTCTTGGCAGATGTGGCATGTTTTTTTTTTTTTCTGTGATTTTCTTTATTGTTTTTATTCAAGCTTGCAATTCAACAGCTGAAATCACTCCATATCCAGTCCAATCAACTGTCTCACTAATTAGGTGATTAAGTGCATATGCTTCAGTCATAGTCACTCAAGTGTCAAGAGTGAATGATCGAGTGATTAAAAAGAAATCAAAAACATTTCGTCAGTGTGCATCATTTATATACCTTATTTTTTTTTAAATAAATGTGTTAGAATAGTGATAAGTTTCTTTTGATGCTCAGTGTACATCTCAAGATTATATATATTGGATACAAAAATCAGATGTTTGTATTCGCTAGAAATGACAAAAGTACCTTACACTTACTTACTGTCTCACCAGAATATGAGCAACAGTTTCAAAAAATTCTAATGAAAAAGAGTTCTGTGTGGTATGTGAGATGTTATATATATATAGAGAGAGAGAGAGAGAGATGGAGTTAAGAAAAGTGGATAAACTAAAAAGAGATGATCTACTAGATTATAAAAATAGAGATTAAAAGGTCAAAAGAGTCCCATTAGTAATGACTTACTCTAAACTTTTGCCCAATATTTCTAAGAAACACTTGCGGATTCTACATAATTCAGAAAAATTAAAAAAAATATTTCTTAAGGCCCCAGTTGTAGCATTCAAAAGAGAAGCGTAAATACATAGATACAATTAAAAATATAATTAAACATAAGAACACCACATATCCAGTAAAAACTAATACCTACTGTAAAAATAGCAATGTTGTTTATGGAATAGCCTGTGAAAAATGTGATGAAATCAAATATGTTGGAGAGACTGGAACTACTTTATATAAAATAATTCAGAACTACCTTTGATTAATTAGAAATAAAAAAATGAATGAACCAATAGTACAGCACTTCACCAGTCAGGGACATGACATAAATGATGTAAAGTTTGTAGTATTAGAACAGCTCAAATTTAGACAATGCGACATATAGAAGAATAAAAGAAAGTAAATGGATAAATAGACTGAACACGATTATGCCAGCGGGACTCAACAGAAAAGAATGAACTAATTAACTTCAATAAATATATAACATTTAAATAAATAAACAAAATTCATTCAAAAGTTGTGCATGCTGATGCGCTGGGGAGGCCAAATCTAGACTGATCCTCAGAGCCAGCATTGCATGATATAATAAAAATATAAGTTTATATAAAGTAGTATTAATTAGAATTAATACAGATTCAAAGATAGAAGTAAAAATGATGTCACAATATATAGAACACCATTACATCATGTAAGAATAAATCATGGATTTGAATGTAAACAATAACAAGTAGTTGTCATGCCGTCAAAAACCTATAAATACCTCCAATGTTTTGATTCAAACACAGGCTCCCTTGAGAAAGACATGTACAACATATCGAAACGTTGGGCAGCTGGCTCTTTGAGCTAATATATATATATATATATATATATATATATATAAAACACAATCAGCTCTTCTATTTAAACGTTTTATACAGCAGAAAGTAAACAAACCAGATTGTGTGCGCATGCACAGTGATCTCTGTGGAAGGCCATCTGAGACAAAAATGTGTTGTGCTGGTCATGGGACAGAGAAAAGGCAAGCACATCATTCTGAAATGCCTCGCTTAAACAGTACCCAACTTCCTGAAAATGTTGTGTAGTGTTTTCTATATAGCGTGTGTGTGCGTGTATATGTGTATATATATATATATATATATATATATATATATATATATATATATATATATATATATATACATATATATACATACACATTGTTGTGATTTTCTGTTATGTGGAATGTAATAAATGATAACCAAACCGGTGAGTTTTTTCCCCCTTCACTTTACAACACCATTTCCACATTTGTTTTATTTGAAGTGTTTAAAGTTAAATTTCAGTTTTCGTTTGCTTGTTCTGCTACAAAAAGGCACAAGTAAACCTCATGTTACTACTGTACTTTATGAAAACATGTCTATGGCCACTGTTTACTGTGAAGCAATGGCAAGGAATGAAATAAATAAAATGTGTTGTCAACTTTATGTAATGTTTATTTGTGGAATAAACAAAACAATGTTTAACTTGAATTGCTGTTTGTCAACCTTTTGTTTTGTAGTTAATTCACTGGGGTAAAGTAAATCCTACACAACTTATTCTTTACTCCTGGGATATGTTTCCATTTTAACGTGTTACATATTGTAAAGTCTTGCTGTAAAATAAAAGGCACACACAGAGGGGCAATGGCCACGCCCCCTGCCCCTGCTGCTCTGCTGTGTCTGCCTGCTTTCACAGCAATAATAGCTTTTATTACTTTTTGAAAAATGAACGAATATTTAAATTGATCAAATATACGAACATGAAAATTCTGTGTTCGTCCCAGCACTGATACACACAAAAATCTCCTCCAGTGGACAGCCACAGCGAAGGGGGGAAAATAAAGACAGCAACTCCCGTTAAAATCAAGTCCATATCCACACAGAGTTATCAATAAACGCAATAGTCTATTTCATATCTTTTAAAACTTCACAGCAAACATAGCTAACATGTTTTGACCCATAGGTCGTCTTTGAAGAAACGTGTTAGCTATGAAGTTTTAAAGATATGAATCTACAGTAGCTGATAGAAACTTTGCGACAAGATAGAACAGGCTGCCAATGTTCTTTTCAGCATGCAATTTCATTAGTTTATCCATGTAATTCTCTTTTGAAACAAAACTGATGGCCAATAAATAAAGTACATTTCAGGTGGAGGAGCTGAAACAAAACAAATATGAACTCAGCATGTTGTGGTGAATGGTGAAGAACAGTGTTTGCTATATCTGTAAAGTATGTGGATTAGGGAGTAAAGCAAGGGGGGGGGCTTTGCTACAGGTAGTACTACAGCAATTGCCTCAGAACCACACAAATATTAATTTGGGTTATTGCAGATGTAAAATTAGGTAATGGATAATTTGCCACTGTCTAAAATGATTCTATTTAGTGATATATATATAGCCCCTGGCCAATGCTGGTTTGCACTCTTCAATTAGTGACCCAGACACAGAAACTGTAAGATTAGCACTTTCATGCAATTTTATTATTCACAAAATAATAAAACAAAACCCTAGCTCCCCTTGGAGTCTTGGCTAAACTTCTTCACAATCCCTAAACGATCAATCGGACGGCTGAGCCGTTTCCCAGTTCAACAAAAACACTTATTACACACCCAGGTTCACATAGTACCTTTTAAATGTACTTTGACCACACAGGACTCTTCTCATGCTGCACACTTTTCATCGAGGTTTCACACAGACAGCCTCTCTACATACTGGGAACAAAGGCCAGCTTTTATACCATGTGGCTGAGGCTTAATTGATTGCCAATTTATACCTCAACCACATTCCAGGCAAGGCAGAATTGCTTTTTCCCAGCCAACCACACCTCACCTGTGCACACACACACACTTTTCTTTCCATTCCCCCACCTTGCCACATTAGAAAGACTGTACAATAAATTCTCTATCTGGATAATGGTGCCAAAAAGTTAATTGGATCGAGATTTGGATGATATCTTGATAGCTGCTGTTTACTGGGATGTTTAGGATATTTGTAAGGTTATTTAGAATGCATTTTTTGTCTAGTAAACCAGAAACAAGAGACTCATGTTGTGGGGGTTATGTAGTGGTTTTCATATAGCTATTTATATTTTCTTGACTTACCAGAACAGGAAATGGAATTTTGCTGCCAGGCTATTTTGGCTTCTCCTTTACACAGCGTGGTTCTGAAACCTCAGTAAAAAAATACAGTTTTTCAACCTGAAGAAACATTTTACAAACCAGTGATTTATTTTATAGTTTTGTCATCTTTTCAACTGTAGCAAGGAAATGTCTTCTAGAAAGTAAAAAAAGACTTATGAGGCATATACAAAAGTCATTTATTTTGCAGATAATACAATGCTGTGACATGAGAATGTGCTGACAACATTTTAAGATTATATTACCTGTATTCACCCCAAGTTATGATTAAATATTATTTAAACAGGAACTCTCAATTTATCTATGAACTATTAACAAGTTACTGAACTGAAGCATTCTTTAAAACATATTTTCATACCCCTTTAGCACTACTGTACTCAATATCTCAGTGCTGCTAGCACCAGATCTTTCTTTAGTCATGTTCTTAATCAGTTACACCGATGTTACTGTCCCCTGTGGTGATGAATGATTTTATATATATATATATATATATATATATATATATATATATATATATATATATATATATATATATATATATTTTTTGTGTGTCATTCAGATGTAGAATTTTTAATTAAACATTCACTTCCTGGGGATGATTTTAAAAATGGCTAATGTGTGTGTTTTAAAATGGGTTTCGAAATTCAGTATTAGAGTACCAATGTTTTTTTTTTTTTTTTCCCCCCATAGTTAAAAATAAATAATGTCCATTAGTATCTTTAAAAATATATATCTATCTATCTAAATAAAATTTGTGGCTGGAGCAGCTGAGCATAAAATTACTCTCACTGTAATTTCCATAATTTAAATGCAGGCGGCCATTTTTCATATTCAAGCTTTGTTTTCCTGGGACGCAGGTGATGTAGCAAAATGTTTGTGTGGCTTCTACTGTGCTGGTCATGGAGCATATTGCATGCTTTGTTTAAGATATTGACTTAAAGTGGTTTGCTAAATTAGTAAATGGTTAGGCATGCGGAAAACAAATAAATGCATGGAGGTTTGCAGGTGGTCTCAACTCAAAAGGACATCTGCTTTAAATCATGGAGCTTCCAAAGAGGATAATAAGCTTCTACATGCAAGTAGAATTCTGAAATCTCCAAATATAAAAGATGGCATTGAGATCTTCGGAAGATGTAAAATGGCAAATTTGCATTTTGTGTTTCACATGGATACGGTTAACATTGCAGCTGTACTGCAATTTAAAATTCAGTTTCAATAATCTACCATTGAAATCTTATTTTCTTGTCTCATACTACACATAACTGGGTTTAGGGAGGTTTAAGGAGGCAGTGTGGTCCAGTGGTTAAAGTGCAGGGCTTGTAACCAGAAGGTCACCAGTTCAAATCCCACCCTGCCTCTGACTGACTCACTGTGTGACCCTGAGCAAGTCACTTAACCTCTTTGTGCTCTATCCTGCGGATGAGATGTTAAATCAATGTCCTATTGTAAGTGACTCTGCATATAATGCACAGTTCACAGCTTACCTCTGTAAAGAGCTTTGTGATGGAGGTCCACAATGAAAGGTCTATATAAAAATAGATATTATTATTATTATTATTATTATTTTTATGACGTGGTTTAATAAATACTCATATGAGCATTAAGCATCAGGGAATGTGTTACGTGTGTGGGTAGTCACTGGAAAATACTGACACAGACATGGAGCATTGGTGTTGATACGCCGCTCCTAGTGTACTGACACTAGGGTACTAACAATGGTAACCCTAGCGTCACATTTAATAAAGAAACCAAAACAAAACAAACCTAAAAATAAGAGTTTGCCACACAAAATGACGAGCACTAGTCCCACTAAAAGGAACATTCTGCTCCAGGAACCTACTACTCTACAGTATCCCTCTCTATACTGTTTTGGGATCCACGTCCCCCAAACTGACCTACTTCTGTTCTGTTGCTTCCAAAGTCCTGGCCTTCCAGTGACTCCAGGCCGTTCCGACGGTCCTGGCTGAGCAATCGCCTTCACAGGCACCATCTTGCAGTTAAAGGGTTCCGTGGTAGTAGCTCCTGCAGAGCGGATGTTTCCCTCCTTGATGTCAGCAAACACACAGAGCTCGACTGCGTGTCAATGGCATTGCAATCGCCCCGAGCTGTGGCACAGCCGCTTTTTGAGCTCTGCGCAGCATCCCTGGGCAAGCCCCCCAGCCAATACGGAACTCCTGATCAGCTTAGCGCAGGGCGAGCCTCCTGCTTAGCTCGTCGCTTAGCAATGCGTCTCTGCCTGCACGTCGCATCTGATTTCTAACAGACACACACACTCCACCAACCAGCTAGAGGGCTCCCTGTGACAGAGTCACATGGAATTAGATTTGTGGTCGTGATTCCTGCTTTGAATCAAATCACAGGTCATATCAAGTTTTTTTGTGTCTTTTATAGCAGGGGTTCCCAAACTTTTTTTTACCTGAGGCCCACCTGTTCAGTTGCATTAGGCACTGTGGTCCACTTAGCACTCCTTGGGAAAATGTCAAATTAAAAACATTTTATATGTTTAAACCTGTAACATTATAAATAAACCTAATCTATATTATTAGGTATATTATTATGTATTATTGAATTGTGGTTTGTCAAACTTGTACTTTACTTGAACAAAAGTTATTGTATTTCTTGCTCTTATTGTATTACTTGTATTGTAACGCTTGAAATGTTTTTGCTTACGATTGTAAGTCGCCCTGGATAAGGGCGTCTGCTAAGAAATAAATAATAATAATAATAATCTAAACTGGCCTTTATTTATTTGAATAAATAGTGTAAAAGATGGTAATCACATAGAATATGCACTGAGTGAAAATATATATTTTTTTTAAACACTTTAACTTTAGTAAATAAAATAAATTGCAAAAACTAAACAGACGTTTTTCTCACACCTTTAAATTGGGTACCTTTGTGCAATTGAACATTTTAGAAATGTTATTTTTCTTGGTCATCAATCAAGCATGACTTATTATTACCATTCATAAATACTTGAACAGGAATCACTTTTGAGTAAAACCAGTACAACGTGCACAAAAACATAACTCTTAAATCCTAATTTCTGAACACTGTGTAACTAAAACGTCCAGCCGTTGCCTCTCACACTGAACTGTCATGCACAAAAAAGACGAATGCACACAATACAGAAGGAAACGAGAGCCTTTCATAAGTAACTAAGAAAAAAAAACATTCCAGCACCTCAAAACTGAGTCCACGGTACAAATGCATTCTAACTCCTGTAGCTGCCTTTTTTGTTCTTTATACTTTGCAAAACGTATTCTTTGGTAGCAGATTCGACATACTGTTATTTTATTAATGCTGAACACACTGTTTACATCTGCCAGCAGAGCGATCACATGACCTTAACACTGCCCTATTGTCAGAGCTCTCGCTTTACATCCCGCCTACAGGTAGGCAATCTGTTAGCTCTGATTTGTGAAATTCAACTCCCTTGCTACACTTTATTTACTGGCTCCTGCTTTTCGCTATTAATAGACAGAAATACATAGTGTCATCGCTCCTGTGGCCCACCCGGGACTGGGTCGCGGACCACAGTTTGGGAACCCCTGTTTTTATAGTATGGTATGTTTAAAAAAAATCACAATCATTTTAATACATTATTTAAATTTAAATATGTGGAATTAGCTGTTTTAAATTTACATGATGGTGAAAGGACATGAACAAAGGAGTAATTTGAGGCACTTTAACTTAGTCAAATGTACAGGTCAAAGGCTTTCCGATAAAGAGATTTGCAATGCTATTTTTTATGAAAAAATATGTGTGCTTATCAGATGCATCCTGTGTAACACCTTGCTAAAGTGGTTGTGCTAGATTTTCAGTTCAATAATGGCATGTGTTGATTACATAACTATGTAGTGTAGTGTCATGTAATGTATTCGAAAAGTTCAGGTATCTTGCAAAATGTCACTATAGATCTGTCAGACTTTGTACTTACCTGCTACTGTGTGTTATTATGCACTGCAAAATGCAGAGCTTGTAAAAATAAAAAAAAAAGAAACTTGAATATACAGACAAAAAAAAATGAATAATTCAAAACGCCTCATAACTTATATGTTCCATTGTATCTTTTATAATGCAGATGGAACGTAACATTGGGTTCCCAGTAGAGCTGAATGTGCACAAGTTCCACTTCTGAAAATGCCACTGTTCCATTTTATCAGATGGTCTATGGTTGGCTTTCAGAGCTGTCACATGTAAAGACTGGAATAATAAGAGCTGCGGTAAGGCAGCGTGAAAGGACTGCATCATTAGCTGGAGAAGGAGGGTTTCTCTAATACACCTGAATGCAGTATGTGTGCAAATGCAGTCTACGTTCTCTTACCAGTCTTGGTTATACATGTGAACAAAGACATTTGAGACAGAGATCATGTACTTTAAAGAACGATTGCTTTGAATAAATATATCGTATATATGCCAAATAAGGCAACAGATAGATCCATTCAAGTTTTATGTTTCATATGAGCACATTAAACTTTTAATGTGTGTGTGGTTTTTTTTAAATAAAAATATTAGTAAAATGCATGAATTTATTAACAAAACCTTCTTATGCTATTTTAAGTGAGAGAAGGTGTTTAGATGTTTCTTTTATGTTCAACTAATCATTGCAAAAGAGTAGAGCAGAGGTGTAATTACCTGCCGCAGCACATGCTAAAAAGACATCAGATCATATTGATTTTAAAAAGATAATCAAAATTCAATGATTAAGTGAAAGATGGAATTGCATCTTGTTGATAATTTACCAACTCAACTATTACCTTTATTTTAAATCGTAAAAGGCCAAGTAAAAGTTTTTTATACAAATCTGGCACCTTTTAATATACATCGAAGTAATAAAAAATGTTAGCTCAGTTTTGAATTTCCAAACTGATAAACTTGTGTTCAGAGATGATGCAGAACAACAGAAATGCAGTCATTGATCACAAAAGCTACAACTTCGAATAATAATATTAACTACTATAGTTTTCTTCAATGCAAACTTAATTTTCTCTGAAAGCTGTACATGACTGAAATAGTATATTCTGCGTACATGTTACAATACAATATTTTGGAATTTAAAAAGTAGAATTATTCTTCAGGAACATTTGTCACTTAACAGGGGAGTGTGCCAAAACATATAGGCTATATGTGTATACTGTATAGATATGTTTCTTGACCTTTTAATCTGCTCAGCAGCAAAAACAGCAATTATGAATCTTAAGCAGCAATGCTATTTTAAAGGGCTTAAATTGTTTTAAAAACAATCTTGATAATTTGATTATAACATTATCTAAACTTTTTGTGTTTTTCTTCTTCAGCCCAACCTCAAGCCCTGCCTCAGCCAATTGCTTCAGCACTGGAACAGAGCAAGGAAAAAACTGGCAAGCTGCAAAATGGCCACGCAGGTCTGAGTAATGGAACTGGAATTCACAATGGGGTCACATATGCAAGTGCAGACCACAGAAAACTCTCGGCTCCTGTTTCCCAGAAAATGCACAGAAAACTACAGTCCAGCCTGTCTGTGAGCAGCGATAGCAGCAAAAAGAGCAAAGTCAGCTCTATAAACTCTCAAAAGCCCGGATCATCCCCAGAAGGTATGTGGGGAAACTCTAGGCACTCGTTAGCAGTCCGATTCAGCAGTCTGAATCTGTGGATCAGAGAATTTAAAGATACTAAGGATACGTACTGTATATAATTGATCTAAATGGTGGTGCATGTAAATACTGCCATCATTTAAATCATTAAGATGTCTTTCTCTGAAGTTTTATATATTTTTACACACAGAAGTACACTAAAGAAATGCAAGTGAACTATGGCTAGGTTTACAACAACTTCTGGCACCTACCATGGGATGTTGTTTTTCTAGGATTTTTATGTCATAGTACTACAGTTTTCTAGATTTTTGGAAATGCACTTTTTTTTCACGAAATAGCGCTACAGTCATAGCGTGCTACCTCTATTATCATTGTATATGTAGCCTATTAAATGTCTGATTCATAACACAAAAAGCCCTAATTGTATGTTTTAAACTGTGGCATAATTTAGATCCAACACTGTTTAGTTTAGATCAATTATTAGACCCCAAATAATTAAAAAAAAAAAAAAAAAAAAAAAAAAAAAAAAGCATAACAAGATGTAAACCAGTGAAGAAAACAGCGTTACTGCATTTGAACGTTAAACATAAAACACATTTACCAGAGCATTTTTTTATATTCATGATTAGGATGAATAACTTTGAAACTGGATCAAGTGGCTCCTTCATTATTTATACACTTTACATTTTAGCACTATCCTTGGGAACCCAGCATTTTATAATGAGATCTGTGTTATAATGAAGGTGATTTTAAGAGGATTATTGTTTGTTAGTCATGAAGTTGTAAGCTTATAATGAGGGTAGGAGATGAGGTGCCTGTCACGTATTAGTATTAAAACTGGTAGTTATTTTTAACATGATTTGATGATTCAAAAAAAGTTTCTTGGTAAATTCATGGAGTCATTCATTTGATAATTAGTTAAGGAAAGGAAGGGACAATTGCATTTCCATTTCATGTGTCTTTCCAGTTCCCTTTTTTTCTGAACTTGTATTTCTTTCTTTATCAAGTTATTTTCTGCTTGTACATAGAGTTTGTTGGGTATTTTACAACAAAGAGGGTTTATTTATTTTATAGAATATTCTGTTCGATACATACAATACAAAAATGGCTTGTGTTTTTTTCAAAATACATTTACTGTATATCCTGGAGCGAAACAACAAAAGATTATTTAAGCAATTTTTGTTTTGAGGATTGCAAAAAGGACTAGGACAAGTCCTTCAACAGCATTCGCTGCCTTCAAATCAAATATATATATAAAGAGAAGCCCTGCCTATGTGCACATTTTGCTGTGGTAATTTGCTATATTAACTGAGTTTTAGATTATATGGTGTGTGGCTGTTAATTTTGAAATATTTGAGTAGCTATAAATGAGGCAACGTAAGCTAACATTGTTATTTGTTTATTTAGCAGATAACTAAATGATTCACAGATATAGAAAAATAGAGTAAATAGCATAGTAACATCAATTTTAAAGTTTTTTGCTGGATCAAAAACAGCAAAAAATAAACACTGTTTTATTTAAAACAAGGAATATGTTGCATTTCAAATGAGAAAATAAATAAATGCCATGTTTCTGTCCATGTGATTGAATAATAAAAAACTTAATTGGATGGAGGTTGTTTATGCAAATTCTTAAATAAGAGTATGTGTAAGTGAGACTGTCTCTTTCTAAACAGACATTAATTCAAAGTGACATTCTGTTGCTATAAGGAGCAGTCTTTGTGCATATTCAGAAGTATTTTATATGAATTAACAAAACAATGAAAAAAGGGATACATCTTTCTTTTAACTCTGCCATTCTTGTACTAAACAAGTAAGTTCAGATGCGTATATCATTACTGCTTTTATTGAATAAAGATTACCATCATCTCATATTCTGAAAAATACAAACCCTTTTACAGGCACTAGTTGTTATGCTAGATTGTCTGCACTGTTGTCCTGGATATGCCATTGGCTATATTTGTGTTGAGGCCCAGGTCCCTTTAAAACCTTTTAAAAACTACGGAACCCTGCCAAAGTGAACCAAACTTTGCACAGAGATAGGTAAGCTGACAATCACTGAGCAACAATGCTGAAGAATATTTAGCCTTCCACGCTTAACAGGGAAATAGGGCGAAACTGACCAATACTCGTAGAATCTTTTTCTTTGGGTATGTATGTGTGCGTGTGACCTTATATTGGTGTTTCCATTTTTCGACCACTACCTGTGTTTTAGGCAGGTGTGAAAAAATGCTGTAAAGTAAGAATGCTTTCAAAAATAGACATGTTAATAGATTATATTTATCAATTAACTAAATGCAAAGTGAGTGAACAGAAGAAAAATCTAAATCAAATCCATATTTGGTGTGACCACCCTTTGCCTTCAAAACAGCATCAATTCTTCTAGGTACACTTGCACAAAGTCAGGGATTTTGTAGGCATATAGTCAGGTGTATGATTAAACAATTATACCAAACAGGTGCTAATGATCATCAATTCAATATGTAGGTTGAAACACAATCATTAACTGAAACAGAAACAGCTGTGTAGGAGGAATAAAACTGGGTGAGGAACAGCCAAACTCAGCTAACAAGGTGAGGTTGCTGAAGACAGTTTACTGTCAAAAGTCATACACCATGGCAAGACTGAGCACAGCAACAAGACACAAGGTAGTTATACCGCATCAGCAAGGTCTCTCCCAGGCAGAAATTTCAAGGCAGACAGGGGTTTCCAGATGTGCTGTCCAAGCTCTTTTGAAGAAGCACAAAGAAACGGGCAACGTTGAGGACCGTAGACGCAGTAGTCGGCCAAGGAAACTTACTGCAGCAGATGAAAGACACATCATGCTTACTTCCCTTCGCAATCGGAAGATGTCCAGCAGTGCCATCAGCTCAGAATTGGCAGAAAACAGTGGGACTCTGGTACACCCATCTACTGTCCGGAGAAGTCTGGTCAGAAGTGGCCTTCATGGAAGACTTGCGGCCAAAAAGCCATACCTCCGACGTGGAAACAAGGCCAAGCGACTCAACTATGCATGAAAACACAGGAACTGGGGTGCAGAAAAATGGCAGCAGGTACTCTGGACTGATGAGTCAAAATTTGAAATATTTGGCTGTAGCAGAAGGCAGTTTGTTCGCCGAAGGGCTGGAGAGCGGTACACGAATGAGTGTCTGCAGGCAACAGTGAAGCATGGTGGAGGTTCCTTGCAAGTTTGGGGCTGCATTTCTGCAAATGGAGTTGGGGATTTGGTCAGAATTAATGGTCTCCTCAATGCTGAGAAGTACAGGCAGATACTTATCCATCATGCAATACCATCAGGGAGGCATCTGATTGGCCCCAAATTTATTCTGCAGCATGACAACGACCCCAAACATACAGCGAAAGTCATTAAGAACTATCTTCAGCGTAAAGAAGAACAAGGAGTCCTGGAAGTGATGGTATGGCCCCCACAGAGCCCTGATCTCAACATCATCAAGTCTGTCTGGGATTACATGAAGAGAGAGAAGCAGCTGAGGCTGCCTAAATCCACAGAAGAACTGTGGTTAGTTCTCCAAGATGTTTGGGCCAGCCTACCTGCCGAGTTCCTTCAAAAACTGTGTGCAAGTGTACCTAGAAGAATTGATGCTGTTTTGAAGGCAAAGGGTGGTCACACCAAATATTGATTTGATGTAAATCTTTCTTCTGTTCACTCACTTTGCATTTTGTTAATTGATAAATATAAACTATTAACATGTCTATTTTTGAAAACATTCTTACTTTACAGCACACCTGCCTAAAACTTTTGCACAGTACTGTATATATATATATATATATATATATATATATATATATATATATATATATATATAGATATATATAGATATATATATACACATCAGATAAATGACAGTGTGGTTAGCTGGATTCCAATTACACATGTGTTGTCATGAAAGAGGTGGAAAGCTATACAATACAAAAACATGAAATACAGTCTGTGATTTGGATAATATGTAAATGAATATCAATAAATAATTGTACATCCAAAATGAGTTCCCAAAGTGTTATGGAGTGAAAAAAAATTAACAACCAAAACAAAACATTACCTCTTCTCTGTACAACCAGGTTTTTGTGCTCATTTGTCATTGAATTCTGTTGACCCTCTCCTCTGTCCATTTTTGTTGACCTCTGTTGGCTTACTCTTGTCTCCTGTTTGTGTCAGACTGCTGTGTTTCTTTGGTTCTGGCCTGTCTCTTCTGTCACTGTGCTGAGTTCACCCTTGGCCTCCTGGAGGTCTGCTCCTCCTGCCTGCATGTAGCCTGTAACACCTGCTATGACTGCTGTTCCTGTTGCTGTGTGGGCCTCCAGGAAACCCCTGCTGAGGACCTCAACTGCCACATCGATTGTGATTTTGCCCTCTTTGATTCTTGCTGTGAGACTGCGGAGTGCCTGGAGATTTGTTTTGAGTGTTCTGAACTCTGCCAGTATAGCTAGCTTAAACAGAGAAATGGACAAGGTCAATATCTTTGTAAGTGAACACGTTTACCATTGTATGTGTGACCTCTCAGGGCAACATGAAAGCTCGCTGAATTATTGGCTTAACATCCTATGCCTTGTTGGATACAGTGGGTATTAGGACAAATCAACCCATACTATGCCTCCTTTTACAGCTTACAAGGTTCCCGCTAGGCACAAAAAAAGCTTGCAAAGAAGCCAAGTGTGGCAATAGGGATGAAAGAAAATGAAAAAGAACGAAATGTTGAGTTTTCCATTTGAATTGGAATACAACTAATTTGTGAAAACATTAAGCAGACACGTACAACTTCTAAAATAAGGTTAAATGTTAATCACAAAGGAGAAAAACATCAGCAAGAGCGAATCAGTTTGCTGAAATTTGGGACATTATTAATCAGTTTTATGTGATCAGCCAATGCGTTTGCATGATAATGTTTCTATTATAAAATTTGCTAATCAGTCCCAAAACTGTAATTTATTCTTTTGAAGCACTGCTGATTCCTTCTTTTTTCTTTGTCTTCTTACAGACCTGTTTTAGGAACAGGTAGTTTTTCTTTCTGCTTCTGCTGTACACTCTCTATGTGTTTGTCGTAATTCTCCTTGTGAGACTTGTCTTCATGCAGCTGTCCTAAATGAGTATGTCTGTGACAACCACATCTCTGAGAGTCAGCAGTTACAAAAGATGGCAGAAAGGTTCAACGGTGTCCGTGTCCTAACCCTATGCATACGATGGTATTACTCGGCTGAAGTGTGAAGTAAAAAATCTAGTGCTTAAGGATCTATGGAATAACTGATTTAGTTTCAGCTGGAGGCCTACGAGAAGAAAAAGGGAGACTGAATGAAAAATATATCAAGACTAACTAAGATGTATATATATATATATTATTCAAGTACTTCAAAAGAAATTGGTAATTAACCCTCACCCCTAAGAAACTGCTTGCAACGGAATGAGGCTCCCTCTTAAAAATTAGTGAGGCGCTTTTGAAATTTGTCAGAGGACATAATTGCAGGTTGATTGGTAGGTTGTCAAATCATTATAATTTTTTTTTTTTTTACCTGCCAATGTGAAAAGTTCTTGATGAGAAGGGGGGTGGGGGTTGGATTACTGCATTGCATGTGTTTATTTTATATTACTTTAACAGCCTCTTTCTTTTTCTTTCCCTGTTTTTGGCACTACTTGTTCTCCCTCCTGGGTCCTGACGCAGACTGCTGTGTGCACTGCATCCTGGCCTGCCTGTTCTGTGAGTTCCTTGCCCTCTAACATTGTAGTGGCACAAGCTTCGTGTGGCACCTGTACGTCTGAGGCCTGCTGTTGCTGCTGTGGGGATGAGTTGGGGGATGACTGTAACTGCCCCTGCGAAATGGACTGTGGCATAATGGACACCTGTTGTGAGTCCTCAGACTGCTTGGAAATCTGTATGGAGTGCTGTGGCATTTGCTTCCCTACATGAACATCTTGTTGTAATATACTATAAGCTAGATGGTGGAGAGATTTGGTTGGATTTTAACTGAGGTTTCTATATTTAACCAATATATGCAGATAAAAAAAAAACCCAAAACAGAAAACCCATAAACACTGAAAGAACATCTGAAAGGTTTTTGTGTTCAATAATGAACTTCCAGGCTGTTCTAAGCATACAGTGCACACTGTGAGTCAGTTCAGCTCTCGGACACCTTCACACAAATCTCCAGATAAGTACATGGGCAATACCAGAAAGAACCAGTTAATTCATCTACAAAAATGATTGCAAATTCCTAAAAGATAAACACTGAAAAGTAAAATATATAAAAATAGAGTAACAGAAGACTTTATTATAACAAAGACTTGTTGGGGAGAATTTTTTTTTATAAAAAGAGTTCAAACTTTTGAGTCTGTAGATAGCTGGTATATGCATTGCAGAGGAATAGACGTATGTTCAGTTTGTGCTGCGCATAATAATATAAACAGGCCGAAGAGTTACAGCATGTATGCTTAGCTATACATTTGAATTGTTTAAACTGCCCTGCTAATTTGCTGTACCCCTTGGTGCCAAATATTTACTGGTGCTGTTAAATTAGTTTGGGATTTTTGCAAAGTTAACAATATTAACAGCTGACTGACATTTCAAGCTAGAATTAACTGTACTCTTTAAAAATGATTTTTGACATTTATCATTTCTCTCAGATGTATTAAGTCATATCTTAGATAATATGTTGTTAGCACTTTGAGACCAATTTGCAATTTAGTCTTTAGTTTCCACATTAATACTAGAACCGTTTGACCATTTTAGGTTTAAAATTGAAATAACTCTGCGTTAGTGAATCCCATCCCATGCGCACGTCCACTCTTGACTTTTCCTAAATATATGAAGTAAATAACCAGACAGTGTTTGAGCAGCAGATTCGCAAAAGTGACAAAGTTATAAAAACGCATCCCTAGAACCGCCAGACGGGTCACATTGACCGGGTATTACAATACACGATGTTTAAAAATATAACGTACAATATTCTATTTTTTTTTTTTTACATACAGTATACAAGACACACCCCTCCCACCTCTCGGCCACGTCACTGTGTATTTCATTGTGGAATGTGGGATGGTGTGGCTGTATGCTAATCCTTTGACATGCACAGCGAGTGGATGTAAGTAACGGCGGATCACAATTTGTTTTTATAGACAATGTCACAGAATCTTTTTTGAGAAATATTGAGATATTATTTCGTTTAATATGAGAGCAACGAGTTACGCCCGGCATCAGACAGATATTTGCCTGACTGGATTTGTACAACAATAACTCCAAGATGGCCACTTACCTGGCATCTCACCTGGGGAGCTATCAATCTTTCGTTTGATACAAGGAATGTAACGGGGCAAATATCAGAAGGAGATATTTTATTTTGGAACTAGCCACAAGGCTTAAAAATGTACCAGTTAAAATGACTGGCGCGGCGGTTCTAGGTAGTAAGAAAGTCTGGCGGTTCTACTGGTGTTAAGCAGTATTTTTGCAGGTTACCAAGGTTTATTATACATGTTCAACTGGCGTTCCAGTAGTAGCTTCGGCAATAATAGACATTTAACATGCGTGACTAGTTTTACACTAGTTTAGCATTTTCAAAGTATATAAACATCCAAATGGACATTTCAGGACGCATGCTTGCAGGTACTTGGTATGAAAACAAGCAGTTCATTTTAGCAGTATTAGTACCCAGAGCTTACAGATTTCTTTAGACATTTTTAGAATTAAAACATATTTGGTTGACCTCTGTAGTCAGACAAACGTAAGATTTGAATGTCATTTTGAATTAGCAGGTACAATAGATGTGTATAAACCAACAATCTGAAAGAAATCTTAATGAAAACAATACAGAGTACACTCTTAATTTGTTTGTTTTTTTCAGGATATTGTCCATCTCATCTCGCAAAATGGCATCTCCAATAAGTAGTATATTACGAACTGTTGGCTATTTACATAATTTGCTGTTTGTCATTATTAAGGATACGATTATATAATGGTGGTCACAACCTTCACAGAACCCGTGCATTTTCCCATTTCTTGAGTATGTCATCATAGCATCTGTGAAAATGTAAGGCTAATTGTTTGTGTGGTGGTGTTTCTTTTAGCTTGCAATGCTAAATACTTGTCCCTAGCTGCTGCTCTGTCATTTTGTCAATAAAGTATTAAGAAAAATAAACAAATAAAATCTCAGCCATTTTTTATTGGTGGACCCATATTGATGTTTCAGTTAGACAGAAATGTGTGTTAGTAGGTAAACTAAAGGGTGCTAAATGGAATATTTTCAAATACTGGTGCACCAGAAGATGTTTAAAATCTGAAAAAGTAGTGTGGGTCACCAGGTTACCTGACAGTAGTGCTGAGACAAATATCAGAATATTCAAACGAATATTTTTTGACATGTATTCGGATACAAAAATGAGATGTTCGTATTCACTACAAATGACAATAATACCTTGCACTAATTTACCGTCTCACCATTTCAAAAAATGGCAAATGAAAAAGAGCTCTGTGTGATATGTGAGATTAATATAATATAAAAAAAAAAAAACAACACCACAGAATCTGTTTCTTCAGCTCTTGAGCCTCTATTTAAAAGTTTTAGACAGCAAAAAGTAAACAAACCAGATTATGTGTGCACCCTTAGTGATCTCTATGGAAAGCCATCCGGCACAAAAATGCGTTGTGCTGCTTTAGAGCGAGCCAGAATCTCATGGGACAGAAATGCCTCGCTTAAACAGAACCCAACTTCCTGAAAATGTTGTGTAGTGACTTTTACGTAGACTGTATATGTTCTGTTGTGACTTTCTGTTATGTGGAATATAATAAACAAGAACAAAAACTTTTTTTTTCCCCCTTCACATTACAACGCCATTTCCATGTTTGTTTTATTTGAAATGTTTTAAAGTTAAATTTCAGTTTTCGTTTGCTTGTTCAGCTACAAAAAGGCACAAGTAGACCTCATGTTATTAGTTTATGAAAACGTGTCGATGGCCACTGTTTACTGTGAAGAAACAGCAATGGCAACAGCCACGCCCCACTGCCCCTGCTGCTATGCTGTCTCTGCCTGCATTTAAATTGAGCTAATATCCGAACATGCAAATCCCGTGTTCATCCCAGCACTACCTGACAGTAGATTTATTACAAGCAGGTTCAGATATGGTGCTTACAATTTTAAAATATCCTTGAAAACCTAAACATCTGTATATTAACTTTTTTGCTATTGGTCTTTGTTTGGTGTACTGCAGTATACAGTATTAGCACTTTCAAACTATTCATCTCTAGCAAACATTTTTTAGCAGTGCATTAAAATGTGCTAAATGCTTGTTTTGTATGTAATATTTGTCATTTCTCTTGCTAGTTCATTGCTCTTTATTTTATTAACAGTATGTTATTATTTTTCTACAGGTATGACATGCACCTTTTGTATAGTAGAAAATGTGAAATTACAGCTTATGGTGACAGTTTAGTATGTATCTATTCTATAAAACAGTGACAAATCTACAATTTTAGATTTATACTATATTGTGATCATAACTTGTTACTACAAACCTAAGAAATTCAGGCTTGTGCTTTTTTGTTCTTTGTACTTGCCAAACTTTGCTGTATTTGTATTTCTTTATAAACTGGAGTTTGGGTGTAAAACTGAACACTGATTTTGAAATAAAAATGAAAAAAAAAAAAGATTATTTTCAGTGTTGTATTTTGTAACTATGTACAATTTTACAAGTTCTAACTCACATTTGGTTATTATTTAAGTCTTGAATGTAGAAATTCCTTTGTGCTTGGCTTTCTGCTACGCCCTTGACTTTGAAAATCCAAGCTGTATCCTTCTGTGATGATGACTCAAGGAACTCAAGTGAATTCAGAATGGGTATTCTTGCTTGAGAGCCAGTCACTATTAGCACTATTGTTTGCTCATGATGAAGGGTTCTAGAAGTGCTTGTTTTATTTTTATAACCTTGCATTACTATGCTCATCAGAAACACTATTTTCACATCCAGGAGTGTGATTATTACAAAGAAATTAACTCTTTATTGATTTTATTTTATAAACCACATAACAAATATACAGGCTTAGATACAGGGGTCAGTTTAAAATGCATTCCTGTATCCAATGCTTTGTTGAAGCACATCAGCTCATTGAAGTGTGCATATGTTACCTGTTCTCAAGTACCAAAACAGCTCCCCTGCTGGTTGCTGCTGTAAGCTGTAACTTTGGCAGAGACAGCCACCTATTACCCTTTCAATTAACCTCAACACTGTCCTGTTTGGACTACCCCCTGCAAGCCCTAGCAAGAATTCCATTCTTTTTGTGTTACATGCCCTGATAAATTCAGCTCTGAAATTATCATCTCATTTCACTAATGGCATTTAAAAATATTCCCATGGCCATCGCTTTTTTTTTTTCCCATTTCTTGCAGTTAAATGCACTGTGACCTTTAGGAAAGTCACCCACCTTTACCTTCTTAATCGATTTCCCAGTAAGTATTCACAGCAGGTACTTGTAATTGCATGACTAAGACAATCCCATTGTTTCTGTTTTCAGTATTAAGAAAGGTAGCGCTATTTGGACCTGAGGTCATTTCTCTTACAACATTAAATAAGTCATTAGAGCAGAATATTCTTTTAAAATGGGATCTCAGTTGGCTGTAAACCCAGGTCCACAAAATTAATGACTGGTGCCTTTAACTATAGAAATGTACACATTACAGCTTTTGAACTTTTTTTTATTTAAACAGATTTGTTCTTTTATCTTATTTTCAAACTATGTTGCTACATGCTGTTAAACATATGTGGCAATAGAGTACAACGAGTTCCCTTTCAATTCGAAGACGACCAACAACAGTACTTTTGGGATATGCTTGCCACAGGTCAGGTATTTACTGAGCATTTCATGTCTGAGCAGCAGATAGGCCCCTCCGGGGAGTGATGTCCTCGGTCCCGCCTACCGAAGGAATAAGTAGTCACTCTTCTCACAATCACGTAGGTAAGGTAAGGATACTAACCTCTCCAGTTGGGTGATTGAGTCTGTGAAAAAGCTCTCACTACAAGTTTTTTGGTAGTTCCCCTGCAATTTTATTGCTGGAAGTCGGCTTGCCGGAATCAGAAACTCGGCTTCTGAAGACTGAGCTATAAACGCTGTGCAACTGCGCTTAGTTTAAAATATATATTGTTATTATTATTATTATTTATTACAACTTACAATTGCTACAAGATATCACATTATTTTTTTCATACAATTACCCATTTATACAGTTGGGTTTTTACTGGAGCAATCTAGGTAAAGTACCTTGCTCAAGGGTACAGCAGCAGAGTCCCCACTGGGGATTGAACCCACGACCCTCCGGTCAAGAGTCCAGAGCCCCAACCACTACTCCACACTGCCTACAACAGCCTACATTGCCTGGTGACTGCAGTCTGCTTCTTAACCCTACAGCATTGCTGTTTTGTGTTGTCTTTTTTCCTTCTGCTATTTGCAGCTATTAAAAAAAAAAAAAAAAAAAAGAAAGAAAAAAGGGAGACGCGTAATTCCTCCACCGGACCCAGCTGTTGATCTGACTGCTACTGTTTACTTAATTAACAATTGGGTCCATTATCCATCATTTGATAAATCATTTTTGGATACCAAGATCTAAAACTGCTAATATGGCTTTATAAAAATGTTGTGTTTTTTTTTTTTTTTTTTTTTCTGATTAAATCAATATATTATTTTCTAATACGTAATTCATTTGTCAAAATGATCTGATTGCCGTTGCCAGTCTAATTACCAGATGGATTCATATGTATAGTGTTAATACAAATGATTTGAGACTATATAAATGGTAAGCATGTGTTTTAGTATTATGCACTGATGATAGCAGCAGGGGCTGCTGAAACATTTGCATTGTTGCACTTTTGAGCACTTTATTCACCTTTTTTTGCACATGTGAGTGTGAATAAGATTAAATATATTTCTGCTTTGGACTTTTTTTTGATCTTTGCGTCATTTTGACAGAAGACATGATTTCTGAAAGTTGCTCGGTGGTTACATCCTCCTAGAAAGGCTGTCCTCCCAGAGTGGAGTCTAGACATAGTATTAGAGGCTCTCATTAAGGCCCCGTCTGAGTCTATGAAGACAGCCTTTTTGTTAGCCATCACCGCTATGCGGGTTCGTGAGCTACAGGCTCTGTCAGTGCACAGTACCTGTATACGTATTTGGGATGCTGGAAACAGTATCGTTATGTACGAACCTCGCTTTCCTCCCTAAGATGGTTACAGCTTTACACTTGAACCAATCAGTGAAATTAGAGGCTTTCCACCTCCCGCCTTTTTCTTCGGAGGAGGATCGGAGATTGAATTACCTCTGCCCGGTTCAGACATTGAGAGGTTATGTGGATAGGACTAGAGCGCTGCATTAGTCTGACAAGCTCTTCGTCTGTCATGGTGAAAGGATCCTGGGTCAAGCCATCTCGAAACAGTGACTGTCTCACTGGATTGTGGGCACAGTCTTGACTGCATATACCAATGCCGGCCTACCCCGAGCTGGGAGGGTGGCCACGCACTCTACCAGGGGAGTGGCTACGTCATGGGCCCTCTTTAGAGGAACCTCATTGACTGATATTTGTACTGCTGCTAGCTGGGCTACTCCACATACATTCACCAGGTTCTACCGACTTAAAGTGGTAGATCCCTCTATGCCTTCATTAGGCAAAAGGGTCCTTGAGGTTGCACACTCGCACCACAAACATTAGTTTGGTAGCAGCGAGACGTCCCTCATCTGCTGTCTCCGCTCGATCTCCCTCGCAATGGCTTTGGTATACTTTCCCAAAAGTATTGTTGGTGGTTGTCTTCGAGTTGAAAGGGAACGATTCAGGTTCCCTGAAAGAGAAGACAACCAAACAAACCTTGTGAGGTCGCATCACTCGCATGCAAAAGAGAACGCGATCTCCGCGGAGTGACTACTTATTCCCTCGATAGGCGGGACCGAGGGCGTCACTCCCCAGAGGGACCTATCGGCAGCTCTGACATAAAATTCTCAGTAAATACCTGACCTGTGGCAGGCATATCGCAAAAGTATTGTTGTTGGTCGTCTTCTCTTTCAGGGAACAGGGGTTACATCCATAACCTAATGTTCTCTAGCAATTAAATATTTTGAACTGCTGAGATATCTAGCCAACGTATTCATTCTTGGAACAGTTGTGTTAAGATTATGTTGGAAAATAATTGCTGGCTTACCAATAGGAGAAACCCATTCCAGCTGAGCAACAACCTGATCCAACTGCACTAATTCAATTGTGGCTGAATTTTCAACCAAGTTGTGGTTCAGCCTTCCAAGTGGTTTAAAAACAATTTTTTTGTATAAATTATTATTCAGAAGTAGCATACATTAGTAACTACACATTCTATCAATTCATTAGGTGCTACCAAATTGGGATCTATTTTTAGCGTATGATGTATAATGTAATAATATCCTTTCTTCTCTTCCACATCAAAGTTTGAAGGCCTGTTGCTATCTTCTTGAAATCTGGCTCATAGCATGACATAAAAAATAATATGAATAGATCTGTCAGTGGGGGTAAGCATAAAACTAGCTCAAGTAGTGTCATTCTCAATTAATGTACTCATGTGGTGCCCCCATTAAAATTCCTACTTGTGGGTTCAGCTCACAATGCTAATGGGGTCATTACCTGGAGAATTTAATTGAGTACGACATTGGGACCAGCATATTTCCTCCTAATATTTATTTGCTTGTACACAGTTTTTCAAATACATAAAAAAAGATTACAAGTTACTTCCTGTATGTATTATCCAAACTTTGAATGTTGTAATTTAAATTGTTTTATTGAGGGTTTGTTGCTGTTGCTTATTTTTTAAATAGCATGACATGTCACCCTCTTTTAAATTGATTGGCTTTTTGAGAATTGCCCATGAATATCCAATCTAACATTTTAAATACATTCTGTTTGTATTACACAGTTTGGAGTATATTAAAGCACATCAAATTTCAATATAAAAACTAACATTTAAAAAAAAAAAACATACAACTTCTTTGAACAGAATTTGGAGTATCTTGAATACATTTTAGTATTGCAACTGATTAGTCTAAAAAACACACTAAAATATGATGAAAAATTCAGTCTGCCGCTTCTTATATGTTTTTGTCCTGGAATAGTAGCCATACAGTTAATGATCCCTTTGCACTGTAAAATTATATGCTTTGCAGGTCATGCCCTTAACCCAGATATTTTTTACGCAATAGTTTATATGCAGTGCTAATACTTTTATATATTTAAAACCTGGTTTAAAACCTTTGCTGTCTTACAAATTCACCTTTACTGTGTTTGATCACCCTGTTACCTCAAGGTTCTGTTGTCAACCTTTAAGGAGAACAAGGGGGCATTTTTTGAGAGATCTTGTACAGAACATAGAATTGAATTCCTGAGTTAAAAGAACTGAGAAATCCCATTCAAGTTTGAAATGTTGAACTGACAATGGGTGCCTTGGAAAAAGAAAATACATAAGATGGTGGTTGAGTGCTTACCATTTTTTTTCAGCGTGTGCAGTCTGAATTTAGATTTGTTTTATTTATTTTGTATTCATATATATTGAAAGCTGCAGTGCCTAACTATTATTGTCAATTAAAAGAAAAACCATTGGAGCAGTAGAAGGTTATGTATTTAATCTACAAGCTGTTTTCTTGTTGTTTGGGATTAAATGTAAAAACACATACAAACACACACTATGTTTGCATTAAAATGTGTGTTGATTCCAGCTGATTCTTCAGGATTCATTATCTGCAATTTATCTACTTGACCATGGACAAATCTCTTACAAAACACATTTTTTGATAGTTTTACTCACAACTATAAGATCATCACAGAATACAAAAGTCGCATAACAGTTGCATTAGGCATTTCACTTGCACCAAGCTAGCTATCACTTGACCAGACGATGCAAGTTCCCTGTTGCTACCTAGCAACCTGCTAGAGCTCGGGTCCTCTGTGCTAAATTCAATGCAATCCACAACGACAGCTATAACAAAGACTCGCAGGGGATTCCAGACGACGTGGGTCAACCATAAAGACAGGAGAATACCTAAAACCTGACGAGGTTCATCATCTTCAACTTAACTGAGTGGTTATAAATCCAACTGAATGTGCGCTGCTAAACTGGGCATCCCAAAACTTGTTAATAGTGTGTATTTTTTGTGTTGCAGATTGCTTGATTATTTGCACAGAAACAAGCCTCAAAAGTATGTGTAACCTAATAAAAAGAACTGGTGTCAATACATAAATATGGAAATTCTGAGTGCTGCACCAGTGTGGAAGGAAGTAGTAAAAGCAAATTTACACTGCTCTGTAACATGGTTCAACTGAAACAGGCGAAATAGTGTATTCAGAATGTATAGTGTCATTTTCATGATCATTTCATGTCATTGTACAGTAGTTATGTATGTGTTTGTTAACTGTAACAGGATTGCTTTGTGTTCACATAGAAAGCATGGGGGACTTTTCATTAATGAAGACCCAAAGAGGACAGGGCTGGTCTAC
Organism: Acipenser ruthenus; assembly: GCF_902713425.1. Taxonomy (NCBI): domain Eukaryota; kingdom Metazoa; phylum Chordata; class Actinopteri; order Acipenseriformes; family Acipenseridae; genus Acipenser; species Acipenser ruthenus. Next base: position 59,291,919 of record NC_081195.1, on the reverse strand, counting down.
GGTATTGTATCTAGAATTATAAGGCGAGCTGCACAATGGTAAGGGGTTCAGTTGACGTTTTTCCAAAGCTCATAAAATTAAACATATTTAAAATCTATAGGGACTAAACCTTCAAATCGTTTAGCTTAGTTATGTATTTATTATTTATACCCAGCAGTAAAATATGGCCACAGTGTGAAAATCATTCCATTCAATGCCATTCAATGAACTACACTCTTTAAATACTTTCAGTTTTTGTAGGCTCCTTAGTCATGCTTGTCGGCCATTTTGATTTTATGTGGAAAGTGTCAGAGGATTCAGAAAACAACAATTATGATGTGTGTCAAAAGATGGACAGCCTCATAAACAACATTTTTAATTTGTACAAAATATTCTTGCGCAGACTAAACAAGTCACATGTTACTAAACTCAACAGCATTAAAGCGCGTCGCATTGAAAGCTGGCTGCATACTATTGACAGTCCAAAGGAAGACACCATAAACATGTAGACATTTCCAGATTTGTACAAGCCAACATGATTTGTATGATATTAACAACCTCTTTCACATTCTGCCAAGCTTTGTTTTATTTTTATTTTTCATTTTTCTCATTTAATGTCAACAAGTAATATCAACATACAATAAACACTGGCTAATTCTATGTATCAATACACATGCGATTCTCAAGGGAGCTCTGCATATTGATGTCCATTAAAAACTGGTATATAAAACAACATACAGTAAGAGACTTATGATAGCTCTGTTTGTTGTAAGAAAATAAAGGTAGCCATTGGTATATTTATCAGTTGCATTGGATAGACACATGTATCCACACATCTTGTAAAAATGCTTCTCTTTCACACACACACACACTATCGAGAGTCATCAAATCAAAGTCTAAAATGATTTGCACCAAAGCTTTTAAAGTTTCTTTCCCTTGCATCGCAACACCAAATTAAAATGCATTTAATTTGCAGTCAAGTGCATACAGTACACCTGAGGCATGATTTCCCGTTTCATGCAAAGCTCTAGAAATTAACAGACGATGGACACATTCTAACAAAAGATGTCTGTGTCCCTGAAAGGTGTTCAAAATGAATTAAATTATCTTTCAGCAGCCATTGTTCAGTGCACTTAACTCTAGTAACAGATGGACTTGCTTTCTGTTGAATCTATTGATGGAAAATGGCATCATCCCGTTATGGTCTTTAGCAAGGACGGTTGCCTCATTGTAAGCTGTTGTCCATCAGCGGCTTTAAAACTAGTTTATCAAGCTTCAGAAAGGTCATATTCAACTCAACCCAATGCCACTTTGTACAAGCCCCATTACAGACAATGAAGTTTAATGCAAGCTTTATCTTTTAAAAGTCATGTGGAGCAATAGAGTATGCTGATGTTTGGTACTGAGTCTTGACCATTAGTTATATTATATGAAAATATATAGCTAGCATAAAGTGACACGCTTATCTAGTTGATCGAGAGTGCTAAATTTTGGTCTTAGCACAGAACAGGCCATGCGGAACACAGTGTTGCTTAAAAAAAAACCAGTAGGGGGCGCTGCTTATTCATCCCTCTAGGAGCATTTCTTTATTGCATCATTGAACTCTCCGCGGCTTGCTATATGCGTCACATAGATACGCCATGTTCCATGATACAGTGCCTTGCATAAGTATTCACACCCCTTGGACTTTTCCACATTTTGTAGTGTTACAACCTGGAATTAAAATGGATTTAATTTGAATTTTTACCATTTGATTTACACAACATACTTAACACTTTGAAGGTGCAAAATATTTTTTATTGTGACACAAAAGTTAAACAAAAAAAAGACATTTGTTGGTTGCATAAGTATTCACCCCCCTGAGTCAATACTTGGTAGAAGCACCTTTGGCAGCAATTACAGCTGTGAGTCTTTTTGGGTGTCTCTACCAGCTTTGCACATCTGGATCCTGCAATTTTTGACCATTCTTCTTGGCAAAATTGCTCAAGCTCTGTCAAGTTGGATGGGGACCATTGGTGAACAGCAATTTTCAGCAAAAAAGTCTTGCCACAGATTCTCAATCGGATTGAGGTCTGGGCTTTGACTGGGCCTTTCTAAGACATTCAAGTTCTTGTTTTTAAACCACTCCAGTGTAGCTTTGGCTTGTGTGTTTAGGGTCATTGTCCTGCTGGAAGGTGAACCTCTGCCCCAGTCCCAGGTCTCTTGCAGACTGAAACAGGTTTTCCTCTAGAATTTCCCTGTATTTGGCTCCATCCATCTTGCCCTCAGTCCTGACCAGTTTCCCAGTCCCTGCTGATGAAAAGCATCCCCATAACATGATGCTGCCACCACCATGCTTCACCGTGAGGATGGTGTTCTCAGGGTGATGAGCAGTGTTGGCTTTGCGCCACACATAGCATTTTGCGCTAAGGCCAAAAAGTTCACTTTTGGTCTCATCAGACCACAGAACCTTTTGTTTGCTGTGTCTCCCACATGCCTTTTGGCAAAATCCAAACGGGATTTGATATGGTTTTTTTCCAGCAATGGCTTTCTTCTTGCCACTCTTCCATAAAGCCCAGCTTTGTGGAGCGTCCGGGTTATAGTTGTCCCATGGACGGTTTCTCCCATCTCAGCTGTGGATCTCTCCAGCTCCTTCAGAGTTACCATTGGCCTCTTGGTTGCTTCTCTGACTAATGCCCTCCTAACCTGGTCACTGAGTTTTGGTGGACAGCCTTCTCTAGGCAGAGTCGCGGTTGTGACATATTCTTTCAATTTTTTAATAATGGATTTAACGGTGTTCCAGGGGATGTTCAAAGTTTGGGATATTTTTTTATAACCCAACCCTGATTGGTGCTTCTCCAGAACTTTATCCCGGACTTGTTTTGATAGCTCCTTGGTCTTCATGATGCTGTTTGTTTAGATATGCTCTCTAACAAACTCTAGGGCCTTCCAGAAACAGGTGTATTTAATCCGAGATCATGTGACACTAATTGCACACAGGTGGACTCCATTCAACTAATTATGTGACTTCTGAAGGCAATTGGTTGCACCAGAGCTTATTTAGGGGTGTCACAGCAAAGGGGGTGAATACTTATGCAATCAAGACTTTTCAGTTTTTTATTTGTAAATCATTTTGAAAAATATGTAGATTTTTTTTTCCGAACTTCGACATTATGGACAAAAAATCCTAATTAAATCCATTTTAATTCCAGGTTGTAACACTAAAAAATGTGGAAAAGTCCAAGGGGGGTGAATACTTATGCAAGGCACTGTATATGCCCCAAGTGACTTCATACCTGTCTGGTATAACAGCTGTTGGAACGCAGTGTTTTCTGTGGGGGAAAAAATGATTGAGTTCATGTTTAAGGTTTTATGTAAAAAACAGACAATTGTACTATCTTGAGATGGCTAACAGTCTTTCTTAACTCCACTTTTCTTATTTATTCCAGAAGCATTCTGAGCATTGCCGAATCCTGGGACCTGCGTGTTTTCTTTTGTTTGTCTATTGCTGGTTGTGGAGGTGGTACATGTCAAGTGACTGTCACGAAGTTTTAATAAGCACCATTTGTTCATTCAGCTGTTTAAACACGTCCTCTTAAAAGTGCACAAAATGGATGCCCTATCTTTTAATTAATCCTTTGACTAATGTGGCAGTTAATTGACCAGTCAGGAGATTTGGTTTTCTTTCTTTCAGTTAAAGGTGGCTGTTGAAGGTGTCTAAACTCTCTCCCTTCTCACACATAGAAACACACAATACCTTTCTCTGGGACTACACAGGTCTCAGGACATGTGGCTTCCAACCCTTTCATGCAGGGGTCTCATTAATTCAATTGGAGCCAGGTGTTCCTCTCTGGCTCCTCCCCCTACTCTGCCACAGTATATATGTATGTGTATGCATGCATGTGTATATATATATATATATATATATATATATATATATAAACGCGAGGCCTGGAAGCTAACACTTGAGTGGAAAACAGCTTGTATTTTACAGCACCCAGTTCTATGTTTTTTTATAATGTATAGTTAAATATGTGACATTATTTCCATCTTAGAAGAATATTTCAGATGACTATCACATCCGTATCAAGGTCTACCAGAACTATACAGAAATACTGTATTTACAATAACAAAGAACATTAAGAAAGGAATACATCCTCCTCTTTCATGCAGTCGGGTCAGCCTGCAGTGGCAAAAGCTAGTGAGTCAGTGGAAAAAATGCATCAGATCTAACTCTGACAGGATGGCAGTATGTCACCAATAGCGGTGACTTGTAAACAATGATTCATCTCTATTGGCAAGAAGAAGATGAAGGTAATGCTTCTGTTCACCCACACACTGTAAGACACAGGAATGTCACTGGGGCCTAAATCGAAAGACAATCACAAGTTTATTTGCTGTTAAACTCCCAGGGAGCTGAACACAAAAATCTAATAAATAATTAGCTCTCCTGTGACAGGCTTTGGAATTACCGTGATATATTAATTGGGCAAAATTAGCATGAATTAAGGCAAATAAGTATAACATGTAATTTATTACTTACCGAGCATAGTTTAGCAGTAGAAGCCGCCGATTTCCCTCAAGATTGCTTTAACAGCTATAATGCATTTCTTAATTTACTCTGTGGAAAATCAATTTTTTCAGAGTTCATTAAGCACCAATATGTTACAATGCAGCTCCCCTGAGCACACAGCTACAAAACATTATGCAAATTCCTACCAATGTGTTACCAGTATGTAAATAGCAATAACACCAGTGTCAGCTTTCTCTGGAAAATGTTGCTAGGCAATTTTGTTACTGTGTTTTTTGTTGTTGTTGTTTTTTTAAATACCAGTTGTTAAACAGCTATTATGTGGGAACAAACTTTTGACTGTGCTTAGCCTGAGGACTTCCTTGGATGCCGGCCAATCTTTATCCTGGTCTCTTTGCCTATCTGTCTATCCGTCCTTCATGTGGGCTCTCAGCTGGCTTCACAGTGCTAAGCACAGTATATGAACCATTTGTTATTACTTGATATTCAGTTATATCTTTCAGGATTTTATATATATATATATATATATATATATATATATATATATATATATATATATATATATATATATATAAAAAATCAGTAAATCATTTTTCTTGACTTTGCTTGACTAGTCTCTTCCTGGCCTCTTCTGGCATCAAACCAGTTGGTCACTGGGAATCATTGAGGTGAACCAGCCCCAACTGGTGTTCTTCCCTTTTCCTCCCTGGTCCGCAACCACCCCTCCCCCAGGTAACTTTTTAAAATGTAACCTGTACAAAGAGTATAAACTACACTATAATTGTACATATTGAATCATTGGTGCTGTTTACATTGAGGTCTGCATTTTTTATTACCTTTACCAGCTGACAACTGTCCATTTTCAAATGGGTTTGTCAAGCTCACATATCCATGGGCTTGGGCACGCTGCCCAGTTTCTGATTACTACAGGATAGCAAGGATTTAACAATATTGTTACTGGACCTTTAGTTGTAACTACTTTAGACGGGCAAATTACGTTAATAGACAATCACTGTTTAGTTAACATGATGTAATAAGAATGCATCATGCTTCATTTATTTTGTCTGGCTATAAATCAGTATTCAGAAAATTGCTGGTAAGGGAGTTATTGAACATATTAAGACAATGTTCTTTTTGTTTTAGTGTAAATAACATCATAATGTAATTCTGAAAGGTGCATAACATGTTTCCCAAGGCACAGTCTTTTTGCTTTCACTGTATATCGTTGATTTTTAACTGGGGAATCAAATAAGCGGTCTTCAGTCCCTCACAAGAGCCTCATTTCCACAAATGAAGACCCACTTAGTGTTGCTGGAGCTCTGCTGAGCCTGTTTATATATATATATATATATATATATATAAAAACATTACTGTACATTAAGGAGCCATTGAAGTAGGGTTCTGGTTAGCATATAAGTGGGGCCACAAAGACTATAGGGGAATTTTTTATTTGCATGGGCTGTCTATCATTAACCCTTATAGTGCTGCCAGGATGCTAATTTGCACTGGTGAAAACAATATATCTGTAACTATAAATGATAGCTTCATTATATTGGCACCGTTTTTACATGACACTTTGCAAAAAGGGTCTGGTTTGTTCATATTTCCAGCAGGATAACTCTTCTTGCATTGTGCAAATATACAGCAGTCACAATAAAACCCTACTGTACTTTCTAACACCGTAAAGAAAAATCAATGAGATTAAGTTGCACCCCCCTTTTGGAAATCTATTTAAAAAAAACAACCACTGCAAAAAAAAAAAAAAAAAAAAAAAAAAGACAATCATGCTTGCTAAAGTGAAATATATGGATGAGGAAACAATCTTGTTTATTTCCAGTCATTTGCCTAACAGTTCCGAGGACCTCAAAAACTGCCCAGAAAGTCAAATTTGACTTTAAATCACAGCAAATCCTGTGCATTAGTAATTAGTTAATCAAATGACAGCACCCTTCAACTGGGATTGGTCAACAACAAATGCCATAAAATACCACCCCTATGTTTTAAATGTTAAACAAAATCATGTTTCAAACATTAACCTCTACAGTATACAGAACTATATATAACCCAGTGTCACCATAAGTCATTTTTTTAGAAAGGCATTCTGTAGTTTGGGAAAGGAAAATGTAGATGCTGTTATTTCCTGAGTGCATTAGAAGGAGGAGGATCTCTTCACTGCAAAGTCTGATGTTCAAAAAGGGATCTTCAGGGAGACACGCTGGTAGAGTCAAGGGAATGTCTACGTTCCTTTTTGATCTTCACAAGATCAAAAAATGTTGGTTATTTTTGCTCTCCTTTTCCCCTTTCCTTTTCTCATGAATACTTCTATATACAGTATTTATAAAATGAACCTACATGACTGAATACATTTTAATAATTTGCTGTTACATTTTTCTATTTTCATATATTTTGTTTATCAGATACTAGCTTCAGCCATTTCTATTTACAATGTACAATATTTTGGAGATATAAAAAGAACATTCTAAGATTTAAAAAAAAAAAAAAAAAAAATGTTGGCTTACCTGATACAATGTATCTGTTGGTGTCTAGTACCCACACAATGACAAACGAAAGGCAATGCAAAAAGGAAGTAGAATGTGCAACCTGCTGTGTTATAACAAAACAATAAATAACTTATGATTAAAACCTGAATTTATACCCTCACTTTTTGTTGAAGGTGCCAAACATTGAAACTTAATTACTGTTAAAAAAAAATCTCAGCTATTCATATAGTAGACTTGAATGTAAGCATGACAACAGAAATGTGAGTATGTAAAAACAATACTGGGAAGTAAAAGTAAGCAGTAAGTTTATTAGAAAGAATCTAGAGTATATGACTAAAGGAAATACTTTCAACGCGTTATACATTTGGAAAAATCAGCATTCCTCAAGGGAATATTATTTCAGTGGTTTTAAGAGTGTACTGTGCATATTTATTTGAGCTCTGCCCAAACTAAGACATGCCAGCAAGCTCATGTAAGCTCCCATTTGCAATTTCATCCTGCAGTTTGCTGGACACCTGGTCATGGATATTGATTCCTCTAAGAAAATCCAAAATAGAGTGACCTGATGAATTCTGAAAAGTCAGTTGCTTGCTTCTTGGCTGACTGGAAATTGTGTAATATGCCAATTCACCATGTAACATTCAGTAGGTCTGTGAACCGCAGTTATGTTTGAAATACAGGGTATTATTTGTCTATATTTGTGGTGCAGGTTCAGGTTAAGCGGTCCTGCTAAGACACCACTGCTTACAGACTGAGGGATCTATTCAAATGATCTAAATCAGGGGTGGTCAATCAGTCTTAAAGGGCCATACCACTCCAGGTGTGAAATTAGATAATTAACTACTTCAGAGTCCAGATGGAGGTTTAATTGGTTCAATTAAACAATTTAGAGCAGGTTTGGAACAAACACCAGGAGTAGACTGGCCCTCCAGGACTGTGATTGCCCAAAGAAATGAACCCAGGGACAAGACTAGTAGTAAAAGTGCCACTAGCCACAATCACATGTGCTTTGATGAGATGAACTTGACAGATTTCATATCAACATTCATGTTTGTAGTGATTGAGTACAAATGAAAGGTGCAGGTAAGGTCAAAATCAACAAGGTATACAAAGATTATAAAATACAATTATTGGACCTTGAAACACAAGCTCTTACACTATCAAAACAAACAACCACTTGATAACACTGGCAACTGACAATCCACTTCTGTCATTTTAAGCAGGCAAAAATATGCTTCTCTTTCCTTGGGCCTTTCTTTTTTTGCAGAAAAATAAATAGGTCACTTTTACTTAATTCTTAAATGTTTTATTTGAAAATGTTGCATTCTGATCAGACCCTTGACCCTCTCATCATGGTAACAACCCCCCTGCCACCTCCAGTGATGATGTTGTTCTCTCCTTACACAATCATTATATATATATATATATATATATATATATATATATATATATATATATATATATATATATATACACACACACACTGTAGCGGTACTAAAAAAAACAAACTTTCATCAAAAATGTTACCAATTTCTTTTAACAGCTCTGCGTTGCTGAAAAAGTGGGTTTTTGAGGGTGCTGTAGCCGACGGCTGAACAGTATGTGTTAATGCATTAATGGCTTAATTAATTGCCTGTCAAGATAACGTTAAAAAAGCATTTTTACAGGGTCACACAACACTTCTTGACACACGGCATCCTTGAGACTGAATAGGATTTTATCAGCAGCAATACAGTTTAATAAGGGCATTTAATTAAGGCATTTAGAATAAACATATTTCTTTATGACATGAAGTTTAGATATGTGGTTAAACTGTTATTGGAATAAACTGTTAATTGTTAATAATTGTCCAAACCTTTAGTAACACATCCCTAGTTGTATTAATGTATTTTTAAACTGAAGTGTGATATATGTTTCTGTTATGCTGGAATGTATTAACATACATGCTGATAGATTTAACAGCATTTTATAAAAAGGGTTTCAACAGAACAGGTTGCCCTGCTTCACATGGTTTTATTTATTTTTTTATCTGGAGTGGCCACTGTCTGTCTGTGTGAACGTGACACATTTGGTATCAGCAGGGTACACAGTTTGAAATACAACCTCTGAATGGCACATTCGCAATCATACAATCAACAATCAAAAGGGCATTGTTATTTGAGAAGCTTGCAATTGCTGTGTTCAATCATAACACTTGTGTGTGTAGAAACTTCTAATAATTATTAAGAGTGACATTTAATCGCGCTGGCTCTTGGGACTATTGAGACAAAAAGCTCAAGTTGTGACATTTTACCTTGTAAGTGGAAAGAACATCTTCTAGCCGTTCAGTGACATTCAGAAACCTTCATCCTGTTTGTATATTTCTCTGTATTTTGAAAGACGGCAACATAGGCTTGACAGTCCATTTAAACAAAGCAGCATTGTCAGTTATTGTTACAGATCTGATGGCCAGTGAGTCAGTCTGGTTGATTTGCATTCAATGCAGAATAACAACAGCACTTGTGCTTGTTACACTGTTCAACTTCCTTACTTTACAAGCTTGTGAAAGTCTGATGTATTCATTCTTTTCAACTAATTCTCTTTAAATGGATTATTTCTCAAAGTGTCTAAGTGAAGTGAGTTCTCCTACATGATCAGCTTACAGTTTCTTTTTTTTTTTTAATTCAGTATTACTTGATGCTTTAATCTGAGGATTAATAGTAAATTAGTCACATTATCATTATGCTGTGTGTAATAGTATATACGTACTGTATAATAGAAGCCTTGTAATATTGCTCCTGAGGCTGCGGCCAAAGTAAAGATATTGCTGATTCTGCTTAGATCATTATCAGGATCACTAACTATTCCAGCAAACATGTCCTGTAGTAACTACTAAAAGCTCAATTAGGTGTGAACTGTAATTTCTGTTCCCATCACAGAACAGTTTCAGAAGGGACAGATTTTTTTTTTTTTTAAGTTACTTCTCTTTTTCAGCTGAACAACAAAGATGATATCATAAGATATTTTAGCAGGAGCCAGAAACTGACAAAGGCAACATCTGGCCTAGTTGTATTTTAAGCTTGTGATTCACAGTATAAATCCTGCTTAGGATGACACACCCAGCAACCCACAAACACACAATGCGTGGAGACACTTTGTAGTCATTTTTTTTTAAAAAAGGAAGTAAAAATTTGGTCTCCTCAGTGATCTCTCCTGTGACCATACCTCCAAATTGACCAACATGGCAGCCTGACTCCAGGGGTGGGCTGTCTTGAGAGACCTGTCCTATTAACAGATTGATTGTTTTTACTTCAAAGACCCAGACTCTGCCAAGTCCAGTTTCTTTGTCCTGCACATTTAGAAATGTCCATTTTCTTTGCAATGCCCTTTAGTGAGGACCCATTATAAACCTGTGTCTTCTATTGCTGAAGTTTATATAGAATATGACGAATCACAACACATCCTGGGTGCTTTATTTTAATATTCACATAAACTTCATAAACAAACTGTAGGCCTAAAAATAGGCCTACTCTACCAAAACCATTTATGGATTCTTTTCACACTTGGCTTCCAAGACATCTTACAGTGTACTTTGTACATTGAGCCTACCTGATGCCTGATTACATTGCATTTAACAAGAACCTATGTCAGACTGACCCCTATGGTGAAAATGAGGTAGTGCATGTGAAGGTAATATATCTGGGCTGTGGCTGCTTGTCCAAATGAGTCTGGCTCCCTTATACAGTAGTCAAGATCTGGGTCGGCAAGTGCAAGGTATCAGGTTTGCACCCAGTCTCTACCTGTGCATTGGGTAGCCTTGCCTTGTTGATCTCCAGAATACAGACAGAGCACAGTTTATATCAGTATGTAGCCATACACAATATATAAGTTTACCTGGGCTGACAACTGAAACATACTAGAGTTCCATCAAGACTTTAAACTCACACATTTGAGGAAGTACAGTAGAAATATTGTTTTGATTTTTGGTACAGCGAATAAACAAGCTAAATAGTAGAAGGTCTGCTCAGCATGTGATTGTGAGCATCCATTTCTTTTCTGAAATGTTAATATTATCTGTCAGAGATTCATTATTTAGAAAATATTCTTCAGTTTTGCTCTGGGCTTCTTATATATTCTTTGTACTTGTCATTCATATTGTCTAAGTTCAATTGTAGTAAAATGTGTTTTTTGTAAGTTTGGCACATTGCTTTGTTGAATGTTTTCAGTACAGTAGCTGTATTCTCAGATGCAGTATTAGTGCAAAAGATTTCCAAATCTGTGAAAAATGTGTTATAAAACTGCACAAATGGTCACTACATATTCCGTGGAAGCCAGAACTCTCAAAAAGAAAAAAGAAAAACAGAAAAAAGGAAACCCTTTGAGGATTGTTCCTGTTCACGCATACCTTTCAGTTTCATTTGGAAATGAAGCTGTGGACTCGTTCTTCTAAAACACCATTGCACCTACTAGCCTCTTCACTTACACTTTTAAGAGATGTTTTATTTAATAATGAAGACAGTTTTACGAGAGGAAAAAGTGCTTCTTGTACGCACAGGCTTGTTGTGTAGCATTCTCTCATGATTTCATGCTTTACTGATGGAAAATTAGGCCCCTGAGTATTAGTAAATGAATAGGAGATTGCTGCAGAATCAGGCTGTTATTGCCTCAGGACAATATACAGACAAAGCAATGTCACTGGTTACTAATGCACTCTAAACAAGTTGATGAGTGCTTTTAATCCCCACATGAAGATGGGCTGCCTCAAAATAGCTTTTTTTAAAGCACATTAAAGGCATAGTTTTTATTTTTATTTTTTTTACTTCAGATGTTTTCCACTTTTTGACTGACATAAATATATAGGTGTTAATATATCGTATTTTGAATGGTAGTATAAGCCTAAGATCACATGTTGTTGTCACCACATGGTACTTTGCTATGTAGTTATCCAACATCCCGCATTTTGATTGGTGCATTTCTATATGTACTTGTTTTAATTTAGAATCTGCTTGTCCTGTGTATAGCTGGTGCGTTTTTTTTTTAGATATTGCGCTGTTGAAAACATCAATTTCCGTGATGACAGAATCATTAGCACCAACTATTGTGGTCACAAATCCTAATTTGCACTGAATATCTTTTTAAGTTGAAACTTCAGTTTGAAGAAACAGGATGCATCTGGCAGCTCATCCTTATCACATTCCTTCCAAATAAGTCTTAAAATTACAGTTGAGGGTTAAACTAATCTTGCATCTAACGTCATACATTCACATGAGTGTGTGTATAGAACTACCAACAATATATAATAACAATTTGCTGGACATGGGGGCCCAATAACTATTTGCCATAACTGCAGTACATTTACAGTTAAACTGCATTTTAAAAAAATGTAAACTAATTCTGCTGAACTTTAATTTTTGTATAAATTCAATGCCTTTGGAGTTTGACTGCATTTATTCACCTGGACTCACAATCTCAGCGTGCAATGTTGCTAACTACCCCATTATAACAACTGGCAAAGGAACAGACAAGACAATTCAATAAGCAATCAGTTAAAAAGTCTACATTTGTCAGATGGCTCGGTTTTATCCCTACCCTCAAGGTCTACACATCAGTTTCAGAAACTTCAGCTCTGATACAAAGCCTTTTTGGCTGGCCAGTGACAGCAGACACCTGCAGGGCTGGCCTTTGTCCTCCAGAGTATGATAGCTCTCTGACATCCACTCTCGAGTTCCTGGGTGAAAAAGGAAGCTCGCTTGGTCGTGGGATCGGAGGACGCCCACTGAATCTTCGGGTCTCCTGACTGAGGGGAAAAGCTATTGGGCATTCCAAATTGGGAGAAAATCAGGGGGAAAATTATAATTGGACACACTAAATAAAATAAATCAAAATAAAAAAATAAAAACTCGACAGCAGATGTCAGCAAGCTACCGGCCTCTGGAAGACAAACATTAGCCCTGCAGGTATCCACTTAAGCTCACCAGTAGGGTCTGCTGGGCTGGTTTTGTGGACCCCTATTAGCATCTTACCTACATACTAGGTAGACCAAGATTAATGCTAATCAGGGTCTGTGAAATCAGCCATTAATGTTTATATTAGGTTTGTATCAACAGGTTTATTCAGAATTAACTGTTAGCCTCACAGTTAAAAGGATATATCTCACTTTTCAGCTATCAGTTCATGTCTGTGATGTATTCTCTCAAGCAATTTCAAAAATACCTTTTCGCTAAGACTAACATGATTCTAATCATTAATGGGCTCCTTTTCTGCCAGAATGAGCTGTTTCAGAACTGAAAGAGCCTTATTCCCTACTGAGAATCGGGATGCTGCCAGGAATGGCTGCCTCCCAAGAGTTGAACAACTCTTTTAAGATAAATGATCTGTTACAAAAGAATCACTTTTGTTTGTTGCTTCACTTTCAAATATAATTGTATTCAATTCAACACTGTTAAAGCCATAAATAAATCAGTTTCAGGTGTACTACTACTGGGTTAAGGGTAAAAACTTGTTAGCTTTTTTTCTGTTAGGAAAATCTTAACAAATCATTATTTTCTGACAAGTTCCTTACACTATGCCAGCTACCTCAATTCATTGCTGAAGATTAAGTCATTTTAACTACTTACAATGATTTTGATTTTATTGCCTGTTTAGCTTGTTCTGTGAAAGGCGATCTATCACTGATTGGCTATGCATAGAGCTGTCTGATTGGCTCAGGCACTTGCCATTCTAATTCTAAAGAACGGTTGTTTTATCATTAAAAAATGATCAGACAAGCTCTACATACTGTGTCATTTCCTTCTAAGGCTCACTTTTTCCACATGTTTCTAGCCAGTCAGTGCTAAGCTCTGTTGTTCTATTAATGTCTATGAATAATAATTACCTGGATAGGCCATTTTACAACATTTCATGCTGTCATATCCATCAGGTTTGTGTTATTAAATAAACTATATCAATACAACCATTTGTGTTGATGCAGCTCATTTGGTGTACTGAGGGGGGAGGGGGGGAGAAGGCAGATGACATTTGTATAATAAATTAATCAAACTGTGTAGCACTATTTTAATGTATTATTAGAGAAGTTCAAATGAAAATATACAAAACATATTTGCATTTGTTTACCCTGTTCCTGATCTCCATTAAGATTCAAAGCTTTGGTAGCAAGATGTCCTGGTAAGACACTTTTATTTATTTATTTATTTATTTATTACCAGTTTAACTGACATTATAGTCAGACTTGTGTTTCAGACATTTATTGTATCCATTTTATCTGACAATATGCTGTAAATCTGGTAACCAAGCTCTTGAAACAATACTAGAGCTCTCTGAATCTCTCGATTCTTTGTGCCATGTTTCAAAGCAAATTCAAAAACCAACCATCTTACACATTGCCTAACTTAGAAAGAACTCTGAAACATGCTGTGACTTGTAGTGTTTGCACTTCAAAGCAACGCACAGGGAAACTGTAAATAAGGGTTGGGTATAAAAATACCCCAGCACCTGGGAATACACTGCACAGCAGAACAGGAGCCAAGCATTGGCAACTGGCCAGTCACTGTGGATGAATCTGGAAGGCCTTAATACACCTAAGAACCGGACCTGTCTGAAACTAAACTGTGCTGCATTCCCCTGCTTCTCCAAGATGAATGTCTTTATTTATTGAACATTAACAAGGCTTTGACAATGTCGAGCATTGTAGGAAGCAGGAGGACACAGTGATATTCATTAAAAAACCATTTGAATGGAAGTAGATACATTCCCCGTGCTATTTTACAGTGCAGGTCCAAATCGAGGCTACTAACCCCCCCCCCCCAGATATTTACAGTTGTAAAACAGCACAGATCCACCACCAGCAGGGTTTGCTCATGGAAATGGTTGAAGATTCCTGTTTGGTGTTGTCAGATATGGTGCGACAGGTTCAGTAACGTCATAAACATTCTGCACAAGCAGTTCTTTGAGTTGCCTTTGCCAGGAAGCAAAATCGAGTTTCTTTTTTTAAATCTAAATGACTCCATTCTCTAAAACGGCCTATTCCCTGGAGAGGCGTGCTTAACTCTCTAACTGATATTTAAACAGCCATAGTGAACTTTTAATGTTATTTTAGTTTAGTTATGTCCTTACCTTTCCTTAGACCTTTCAAAAGCAAAGCAAATATCAATTAACACATGTAGCTCAGACAGCAAAGGCATTACTTATTTTACTATTGCTATTATTTTATTTGATCAGTCTCTCATACTAGTGCATTGAAAAAAAAAAGTGTTTCTTTTTTCTTGTTTTCCTGCTGTGGTCTCTATAGTAACCTAATTCTGGCCACAAGTCCATGTGTGTGTTTTTTTTTTCAAAAGCAGCTTGAAATAAGGGCTGCTTGTGTTGTTACCACATACAGTAACTGTGTCAACATGTTGTTGTTTTTTGTTTTTTTTTTAACGAAAGGGTCTTGGGTGTTTCATCTCCTGGGGTTTGAATATTGTATCATGGTTTGAATAAGCTTGGCAGTCCTTTCCTAGCAGACTGCAGCTCCCCATCCACAGGAAACTGCTCACACTATGGTGAAGTCATGATTTAATAAAAGGGGCCTCCAACTGAATAAACAACGGCGAGTTGACCTACAGTACATGTTTCACCCGTGTAAAGGATTTTACCTCAGGCTCCGGTTGACATACTTAAGTGAAGCAGTATACTGAGAATTAAACAAAAGAATATGTGCTAGTAAACAATTAACATAATCTCTAACAAATGACAGTGAATAAACCTTACTTTAAAAGCAAAGGCAATACATTTACAATAGGGAAGAGATGGTAAGTGGCTTGACAAGCCAATTATTGTTTAAAATAAGACAGTAATACATGGATGTTTAATTAGGTGAAGATCATTCAGTTCCGATTTACCTATGATTCAAATGTACTTGTGTTGGTTAAGTCATTAGTTTAATTTATGTTTCTCTATAAATTACCCAGCAGAAAGTACATCATATTACTCAAACCACAATTACACAGCTTGTAGTTCTTGGTTTCAATATGCAACATGCATTGTTTTACAAAGTTTGTATTATTTTATTTGTTTCCATACATTTAGTTTACTTCTGGCATGTACAGTACCTGTTGGCTGTTCTTTGGAATGACCCCAGGTACATTATGCTAATACATATAAGAGCCCATTGTCAAGCCTTCCTCAATCTGTTTGACATATTCAAGAGTTTGGATAGTAAGATAGTTAAGGCTGCCAGAGGAATACCATCTATAATCAACAAGCTCAACATTAACACTGTCTAAATGTCAACCTCACTGACTACTGTGCGGACAAAGGCTGTTGGGTTAAAAATAGACTATTCTAGGGGATCTCTCTCTTCTGTTTAACCACAAAAGGCTGTGTATTTGGAACTACAATTATTCACCTGCAGTTAACTGATCATTTTAATTACATTTAGCAGCGCACCCTTATGGACCCATGTTACATATCCGTTTAACATTATTTTAAATCCAAGGGTGTTTGTGAATATCATGCCTTATTTCGGATACTGCAACTGTAACGCAGTCATGATTTATTATGAATAAATCTCTAATGCAGGGGACCGTCTGAAGGGAGTTTATCTGGAATGTACAATATTTTGTCATCCAATGTTATGATACAGAACACCAACTTGTGTGTCTTTTGTTCTTCTGTCCACTACATTGAAGACAACATTAGCTGAATCAGGAGCTAAAAAAACAAACAAAAAACAAAAAAACAAGCACCCAACAACAAACGCAAAGGGAAAAACATAAAGGCAAGTCAAAGAATCAATGGTAAAGCAATGTTAGCTGACAAAAAGAGGGAAAGAGAGCTGCAACAGCTTTGTGTAAGTGCCACTTTAAATGGTAAAGCTGATGGCTAAAGCACTTCCATATTTCTGTCATGTAATCTCATCCTTACAAGCAGTCTGCAGGGAAAAAAGCAATAAAACATTTTTTTTTTTTTTTTTTTTTTACATACCCATAACTGACAGGTGTACACAAAGAAAGGCCTGTGTTGTTAACATTTTTTTTCAATCATGGGGTTTCCATGCGGGGCAATTTACACGTGAAATGGCGATGCGCGTGCACGTTTGGGAGAATTACTTGTGTAAATGAGGTTTGTGGCCGAAAAAAATGGCCAAGGAGAGTGATAGGGTAAATCTCATTTACTCGTGTAAAATGACGAAACACACAAGAAACTGCACATCCTTCAGGTCCACTGTTGTAAACCAGTCGCCCGGCCGGACAGACTGGAGGATGTGGCGATGTGTGACCATCTGGAACCTCCTCTCCCTCAAGAACCCGTTGACGTGTCTCAAGTCTAGGATGGGGCAATGGCTGCCATCCCTTTTTGGCACCAAGAAGTATCTCGAGTAGAACCCCTCTCTTTGAGAGGTGTGTTCTACGAGATGGATGACTTGTTTTAGAAGTAGTGTTTCTACTTCTTCTTGTCTGAGAGCCAAGACCTGGAGAGGGTCGTTCACGGATCTGACCATGATCCCCCTAAAGGGTCCGCATCCGGGACCCTTGCCAGAGACAGCCACAGCTGTCTGCGCTCCACCACCAAGCTTCTACCCAGGGCTTACTCTTGAAAGCCGGAGATCTGTAGCAAGGTACCTGAGACCAAGCGCAGCTCTGAAGCCAGTGGTTTGGGAAGGGTTACAGATTGCAGCATGCCATCCAGGTATGCTGTCAAGAAACCTCCTGTGTTGGCCAGGCGCGTTACTTGTGCTTCCGCTGCGTAAGCCTTTTTTAGGTGGGAGTCCATGATCCTGCATTGGTTGTTAGGGCATACAGGATCCTTGGGCAGGCCTCCTACTGGGGGGGGCTCGCACTAAGGCCGCTATGGAGGAGTTCACCGGTGGGAATTGTGCTAGCCCTATACGCCTTCCAAGGAGGCCAGTGAGGCTGTGGTCTTGGACACACTGGGCGCTGAGGCCGGTTGGTGCCAGGAGGATTTTACCTCCTCCAGAATGTCTGGGAACACCGGAAAAGGCTGGGGGGGTTCAAGTCTGCGCTGGTCTGAACACAGACCTGCGCTGTTCAGACACTGCCTTCCAGGGAACCGAGTCGAGCTTGAGGGTGCTCGAATTTCAGTCTCTGAGGCAAGCTCAGACGCAGGGGTCCGTCTCCTGTGTCAGGTCTTGTTCTTGTGTCTCTTCCCGTAGGAAGGACTCCTCATCCCAGGAAGCCACGATAGAAATCTCATCCTGCTGTTCCTCGCTCATCACCACGTCCTGCTCTGAATCGCCTGGAGCGACCACCAGCAGAGCCGGGGTGTGCTCCGGGGCAGGCACTGGTGGTGGAGCTGGGGCAGGCGCAGTGGAGAGAGCCTGCTGTCTGGCAAAGAGCTCGAGTATTTGGGCAATCTGGCCCTTAACTCGGCAATGTCCCTCGCCTGATCCGCATTCTTCGCTCGTTTCCTACCCCTCGAGGGTGATCTTGAGCGGTTGCGGGCCTGATGGGCTGCAGCCTACAGGCAGGGTATACTGTGCGCTGGGCTCGAAGGCAGGTGGAGGGGGAGACCTGGGTCCACGAGGCTGAAGAAGGTTCGTCCAGGCTGACCGAAGAGGTCTTGTCCGTGAACTGTGCCATCCTATTATGCAGGGTCTTCTGCTTGGAACCGGCACAAATAGTGCAGAACGTCCTATCTGCCAAGGCAGAAGAGGTGTGCTGTATGCCCAGGCACTTGACACACGATGTGTGTTTGTCCTGTGGGGGCAGGTTTTTTTTGCAGGACGTGCATGGGTGAAAGCCCGACATTAAAGCTGATAGACATCGAGACGGCGAAGCTCTGGATCGTCGACGGAGCCGAAGCACCGAGACATCAAGGCTATTAAGCACCTAGGCACTGAAAACCTCGAGGGAATAGTGCACTGATGCAAAATGTGATTTAGCATCGAGGCCCTGGGGCACCAAGGGTGTCGATGCACTGAGGTTCTGGGGCACTGGGGGTCGAGGGTACTGAAAAGCACCAAGGACACCACTGCAGGGAGCTCTGAAGCGCCAAGGTACCGAGGATATGGGCGCCGAAGCACCAAGGGCACTGAGGACGCCGATGTGAAGGGCTTGAAAGCCTCGAAGGCGTTGAGTCCTTGAGGCACCAAGGGTGTGGAAGCACCGAGGTCCGAGGCTATGGGACGCTGGAGCACTGAGGGCACCGATGCGCAGGGCTTGAAATTACAACTTGCAATAATTAACAATCCACTTCTATAAAATTGATAAGGCTCAACAACAACAACAGCATTTCCTGAGTGGCTGATCTAGGTAAAAAGCCCTACGGTGTGGAGTGCGGGGTGAGTCATGAAGCTGTAGTTGTTAGATATGACAGGTGAGAACATGAGACTGACTCCACAGAGGAACACCACTTGTATTATTGATGGAGCAAAGACAGGTGTGTTACCATTGGAATTTAGTTTGATGTGGTCCTGTGAATCACTTAATTAGTTTACGTGGGTCTTTTGGAATGCCTTTAAATTGTTTAACGGAATCAATTAGACCGCCATCCAGGTCCTAAAGTAGGTTTCAATATCCCTATTAAACCTGGAGTGGAATGGTCCTGTAGGATCAGAAAAGCCCATCTCTGAGTTGGCTGCTGTGTGTCAGTGGCAAGTGACTTAGCAAGCAACGTGAGAAGCAACAGTGTTTCAGTGTTTCAGTGATTTGAAAAATGAAGTGGAGCGTTCCATTTAAAGGTGACTGTTCTTCATGAGCGATAGTTTATTACTTTCCAACTACCTTTTCTGTCTGTTTTTTTCTAAATTGTATTTCCTTGTACTGTACAGCAGGCATTGTAAGAAGGATATTAGTTTTGTTAGTAGTAATTAATTTGTAAATGGTCAGTCTGATTTAGAACCTCTTTTAAATACATCCTAAACCTTTTGATATTGGGTTTTTCAACAACAGCTCACATAAAACATTCATGATCAGAGATTTTCTTTAAGAAAAGACACATACTTCTTGCAGTAATTGTCTCCTTTGATAAAGCTCTCCGCAGCGGTCCTTAATTCGGTGTGTTGAGTTACTGTAGGCTAGGGTAAAAATATCAAATACAATTTGCCAGTTTTAATACTGTAGCAATGTGAGCCTTTTTCTTTATGTTTGCATGGTAGTAAAACTTAATAGGGAAAAATGTCTTGGACAAGTGATTTGAAGATGTTTTGCTCCATCCATGTGAACTGCAGGTGATACTGTGCCTAACACTGAAGTTAAACAACACAGAAACTGCAGTGAGTGACGGCTTCAAATATGGAACTGATAGACCTGATTCTGTATAAGAAGCTCATGCTTGAACTATATCAGATGAACTGACATCAATTATGGTAAGGAAAGACAAGTGTTTGAAAAGGAATTCAAGTAGAAGTTTCAGGGATTTACAGTGCATAGATTTTATAAGGTGATTTAAACCAAGCATGTCTATATGTACTCTGTGGAAAAGAACATAAAACATAGTCATGGAAATAGTGTCTCCTAAAAGCATGGATAGTTTCCAGAACCTATGGTGTATTTAAAGAAAAAAAAATATTTTAAGAAATTTTAAAAACAAAGTGACAAAACCTAGTGGCTAGTAGTTTAATCTTCACAGCTTTGAAACCGTGTGTTCCAGACCTTTAACCAGCTTCTGAGTGCTTTAAGATTCAGTGCAGCATTACACACAAATTCACAGTAGTTCAGGGTTGTAGTGCTAAAATATTGCCAAAGGGGTTAAAAGGGTATCACAAATCTGATTTGTAACGTGTGAAATACCAGCAACAACTGACAGAGATGTTATATAGCCGCAGCTTTATTTTCTAGTTGTTTATCTTGGAGAATGTGGCACTGAGTAAATACAATACAAACACAGTATAGGGACATACCTGCCACTATAAATACATTAGAAACAGCTGAGGTATGATTGAGGGTTTTCTTTTGGCTAAATGTTCGTCACTCAGAAATTTGAACCCATTGTCCATTATTTCCACTTCACTTACATCAACATTTAGTATTATAAAATTGGCAGCTGGAAACCTGGCAAAATGCCTCAAGGAGAGCTCCTACAGTATGTCAAATAAACAACAATGCATGTGGGAGGCATTGGGAACTATTGCTTCCATTCAGAGGAAATGATAGCAAAGGGTGGAAATCCCAACACTTTCTGATAGATATCTAAGATGACCTGTGATTAATACAGTCAGGTTTCTAGAAACAACATGCCTTTACTGAATGGGGACCAGCCCAGTGGTGGAGGAATAGCTGGTGCAGTCGGAAGAACTGCACAGGGGCCCACGCACTCAGAGGGCCCCGGAGGAGTCTGAAAGTTTTGAAAAAAAAGGATTTTAATATCCTTCACATTTTGATTTGCAGATGTTACAAGCTTCATGTTTGTATCGTGCCAGCAATTCACTTTTTATCCTCCCTCGTTCCAACACCGCTATTCTCTTTTAAAAAAAAATTAGAAAATGGATCAGAGATTTCCTCCTGATTGGCCAATACGAGGGTTTACATCTCTGATAAAGGACCTCAAATGCCATCTTTCAAACTATGTTTAATCACTGTTCCAAAACAATCCACCCGAAAATATGTAAATACAGTATTCGAGTATTTTACCTTTGTTCCGCGTAGAATTTTATCACCAGCTATCACTGGGCAGCTGGTGAAGGACCCCACACCGGCACTTAAATAGGACGACTACGACTACGTAGAATAATAATTTAAATAATTATAATCATTTTAAATTCTCTTTTATTAATAACTTGAAATTGCCAAAATAAAACAAAACATTCACTGAGTAACGTTTATATCCTCCATAACTGTAAACAATATTGTTTAAAAATAAATGTGGTAATTGAAATAAAACAAAGCTACAATGTTAACGGGTCTGCAGTCGGTAGCTATCCAACAGCACTGGTTATAGTATTGTACTTAGCTTGAACCTTTATCCAATGAATGGTGCAGCAGGAAATTAATTATGGTATGCCAAGAGGGACTTATGTGTTAATCACAGAAGTTAACTGCATATATATATATATATATATATATATATATATATATATAGGTTTTAAACAGACCTTTTATGACTTTCCATTGGACTCTTCACTCAACAGCAGCAGCAGCCTAGAGCAGACTGACTGCTTCCCTTTTATACCCTGCACCTGGCTCTCATTTCCAATAATTGCCAAGTGCAGGTGATTTTTTGTTTTTGTACACTGTGTTGTATGTGCTCTGTGTGCAACCATTGCTGGTAGTGTCACATAAGCTGTTCAGTGTGTTGATATGTAAATAAATCCTGTTTGCCTGCAGGGCGTATCAACTTCAACCTCCGTCTCGATCTCCTGCCTGTCACTCAGCAGCGAATGCATGTACCCACATGGCAGAAGGCTACTCTGTCACAAGCATTAATACCCTGTGGCTTTCTAAACAAGGGATTTAGGGAAGCTCAGTAATAAAATCTGAATCTCAAAACAATAATTGTGTGAATATAGTAATTGTTACAGCTGTGTATAATGGTATTTAAAACAGGTTTCATTTATCCAGCGTTTTACATATCTGCCCTTACTCTGGTCCCACCACAGTCGGATATGCAACGGATTACTGTACAAGAATAGAACAGTGGATCCATCCACTAGTATAATGGGCTGCTCCGCAAATTTGCCAAACCATATCAAGCTACCAGTTCAATTAGCACATTCTACTTAAAATGTACACCTTGGTACTAACCTGTATACATATGTCAGCGTAAATTGCATTATTAATAACATAAGGAATAGGTGTATATTATTTGTTATATTAATGATCACATAACAAGACAGAAACAGTAGAACCTGTTAATTTGAAACAATTGAAGAAGACGTGTTGAGATTAACACAGAAAACAGAATAAAAAAAATGCAAAACAAGTTTATTTAACAATTACGCTTAAACTTCAAATAAATAAAAAAAACATATATTTACTTTTTTTGGGGGGAGGGGGGGGACTACATGTATTATGTATTATTACTAAGTTTCTTTGGAGGGTGGAGTTGGATAATTTTCTGGTCACTCAAGAGCCTCTGCATTCTGAGGGTCAGGGTCAGTCTAAACTGTCTCACATCCCACGGATGGCACGTGGCAGAGGTAATTGCTTATTAAATTGATGTTGCTTATTGTTTTTCTAAGAGTACTTGGTTATTCTGCTCTTCCATAAATTATTCCATGCCTTCTGCTGATAAAACGCTAAATCTGCAGGCCATTGTTGTTTGTTTCAGTACGGTGTTTTGTTGTGTTCATATACTAGCGCCACCACCTAATCTTATTATACACAGGTCTCGTGCCACCTTGTATAATACGACTGTAAAAAACAGAAGCTTCTAGAAAAAGTATTCTTCACTATGCATACTACTGCTACTACTACTACTACGACTACTACTACTACTATGGGCAGCAGTGTGGAGTAGTGGTTAGGACTCTGGACGCTTGACAGGAGGGTTGTGGGTTCAATCCCAGGTGGGGGACACTGCTGCTGTACCCTTGAGCATGGTACTTTACCTAGATTGCTCCAGTAAAAACCCAACTGTATAAATGGGTAAGTGTATGTAAAAATAATGTGTAAAAAATAATGTAATTGTATGTAAAAAATAATGTGATATATTGTAACAATTGTAAGTCACCCTGGATAAGGGCGTCTGCTAAGAAATTAATACTACTACTACTACTACTACTAATAATAATAATCCACTTACTTCAAAGAAACCTTAACATCTTCCCCATAGAAAATGTTACACCAAATAAGTGATATATTTCCATGATAAAGGTATTCATAGATGTTTTTCTTTTTATGTCTTTTTCTGGCTACAGTATGGTAAGAAAAATAACAATATTTTCAACTGATTCCTGTTAGTCGAAATGTAATATATATTTTTTTTATAAATGTACAATGTACATATGGTTTTACAAAAACTTGAATAATATTGTCTAGTTATCTTTTTTTTTATTAATCTAATAAGTATTTGACATAATAATTAGATTTATAATAATACAATAGATTATATAAAGCAGGTTCATGCTTCAGTACTTTGCGCAAATGTTGATGAGGGCAATTTCTAGTCTTTCTCGGTTATCTAAGGGAGACTCGTCACCAGTTCAACAGAGTTCAGTTTTTCTCAGTTTGAGACAGTCGAATCCCACACAAATCTCCCGGTGATCACATGACTATGCAGTATGTCATGAATGCTTAGTAATACATTTTTGCTGCAGATTCAGTGAGTTCCAAGGGTTCAAAACATTAGTTAGTTAGCCAGTAGGAACTAGTGGGTAAATATCTGAATCATCTCTGATCAACCAATGCCTGACCTTCTTTAATACAAATTTGCGCCTTAGAGCACATAGGGAAAAAGAGTTTCCGAACCATATACTCTGTTTAAGGCAATAGCAAAACACTTTTGCAAACAGTTAGCGCACCAAAATCAGGCGCACGTGTGGGCAAACATTGCCCACATATGTGATTTAGCAACCGTGTTTTAGTGCCCACCCAGCAAGTCAGCGTTAGCGCTGGACATTGGGCTGAATTTTAGGGGAGCGTCCTCATTTACATGCAAATGTAGCAATTTAGCAAACCATTAACAGTGTTAGCGTTTGCGTTTTAATTGACATGGTGCGCAAATTACATGGTTGACTATAAATACTGCTGAATTTACCGTGGAGGCAGGTAAAGAAAAGAGAGAGAGAAAAGAGAAATAAAAGAAATATGGAGTGCGCACTGGATTTCTACGTGGCCAGACAGAGAGGAGGAGGAATGGCGTCCCTAAATATTTAGAAGTCATCTGTCTTTTCTGAGCCTGTCTGACACACAATTTATGCAGCAATTTTGCCTCAACACACAGTTACTGACATCTGCCGACTGCTTCAGGCTGACCTGGAAGTAGACACACTGAGAGTACACTGTGCCTAGCACTATGGGTACCTGCTGCACTAACATTTTATGCCACTGGCTCATTCCAACGTACTGTGGGTTACTATAAAGCCATAAATATTTGCGACCAAAATATTTGGCGAATTACACCCATAAAACCTATTTTGCTCCAGAAATGCTGGCTACCTGTTGCAATATACAAAGTATTGTCAGTGGAATCTGATTTCGTGCCAAAAATGTTTGTGTTTTTTTTTTTTCATACACGAATAACGCATAATAAAAGGCATGCAAATATTTATGGCTTTACAGTACACTGCAGACATAAGCCAGTCGGCTGTGCATTGCGAGGTGTGCCTGCAGCTTTAATAAAGCGGGCAGGAGAATCCATCCATTTCCCAGGGTTTTCTTAGGAGGTATGTGCTTCCTGGTGTCCTGGGAGTCATCGACTGCACAAATGTGCAGCTACGTGCACCAACACAGAATAGGCACCTTTACATAAATCGTAAGGGGACATATTCTATCAACGTGCAAGAAGTGTGTGATGCCAACTACATCACAAATGTGTATGCAAGCCATCCTAGCTCCGCTCATGACTTGTTTATCCTTGCTACTTCACAGGTGGCAGCTGCGTTTCAGTGGGATGACAGTCTGAGAGGCTGGTTGATAGGAGACAACGGGTGTCCACTGAAGCGGTGGCTACTGACACCGCTGCTCAGCCCCACGACCCCTGCCAAACAGAGGTATAACCGTACCTTTAAATGTGCACGTACTGTAATTGAGCGAACATTTGGAATCCTCAAAATGCGATTCCGATGTTTGGATGTCTTTGTGGGAACACCACAGTACACTCCTCAGAAGGTTAGCAATATCATCCTGGCTGGTTGCGTTTTACATAACATAGCTCTCAGTAATGTATGTGATGTTGAATTTACATAGGAGAGATTACAGGGTGCCAGGCAGGTCAGACAAAGCCTTATAGGTGACTTTTTTATTTTGTATACAGTATTCACTCTACACCTCCAGACTGCAAAGAAAATTGTGCTGCTGGACATTTTTTGTTTTTTTTTCGCTTTTATTTCCTTTCTTCTTTTTTGTGTTTCAAAATGCCATGCGTTCGCTATCGCGATGCACAGGTCCTCTTAAAGGGAATGTTGAATCCTTACTGGTTGTAACCTTACTCCCCTACTGTGTTTTGATTGGCTGGGCGCATGATTCGCTATTTGATATGCATTAGCCCACGCATGAGACCCGACTTCTAAATCACGCTATCGCAGTGTTTCTTTAATGCTGTCAGTTTTGCCCTAGCTAAAGCCGTTGCGCACATATTTTGTAAATAGGGCCTTTTAAGTCTAAACAAACAGATTTAAAATGCCAGGATGGCTGCAGTATTAATGCTTATCTCCCTGAAGCATCAAACTTATTTTACATGCGTACAATATTTATTTAAGACTAAATTATACTTCAAGGTCTGGTCATCTGAAAGTGCTGGCAGTCAGTGATTGTTTCTTGTCCTCATTAAAGGGAATATTTCCTGTACAAGCTAAGAGACAGATCAAAACAGTCTTTTTGATGACTGACAGTCATAGTCATACAAATGCTTTTTATGTGTCAGACTCATTAATAAAGCAACACCATTGGGAACAAAACAAAAGAGAAATAGTGTGTATGTAACTTTCAGTGTTTGAAATGTCAGGTGCAATTTTGTACCTGTGATCTTCTGATAACAGTGTTCAATCCCACTATTGTATAGCGGTTTATAGTTTTTTTTGTAGTAATCATTTGTAAGGACTACCGTATATACAGTGGTGCCCAAAAGTATTTACACTCTTCTATAGTCTCAATGCAAAATTTTATCATTATAATTCTATTATGTTATTTATTATAATTCTATTATTATTCCTTAGGAAATGTGGATGTGTAAGTACATTATATGGACATTCTTCCCAATACCTATAGTTTTCAATTACACCAAAAACTATAATGGAAAACATCTGTATTTGAAATTGTAAAGTGGCTCTGCCAGTATGGCCAGGAAAGGAATTAGAAAACATTTTCAAAACCCACCAAGTAAAATAATCATACTTACAATGGATTAGTTCAGTATTGAGGAAGCAATGGGGGTATTTACACTGTACTGTTGATGAAGAGATCCAGCCTTATGGTCTGGACAGCTGTTTAACTGCTGCTTTAATTGAACGTTTTAGTTGCTGTTACTGTACTTGCTCATGTTACACATCCATACATTTCCCCCTAAAACAGCCATTAGGTTCCAATATTTCAGATTTCGATCTCTGTTATTGTTTTCCTAAATTCTTAGAAAAGCCACTTATTGTGCTTGGTATAAATGCTCTTTGTGCACTAGTGTACATGTAGGCTGGGGCCATTATTTAAATAATGCAAACATTTTCCTGTATCCATAGCCTTCAATAGTTTACCTCTGATATGCTGTGTTATTCTTTGCAAGTGTACTGTTTTAACTAACACTGATTAAATCGGAAGATCGGGCATGGAACATTAGTCATTTAAATGGACAGATTCTTACCATTTTCTGAAAGTTACTGAAAAAAAAAAGTTCCTCCCTGTCTTTGTCAATCACATTTTAATTTTTTCAAATGGATATTCATCTCTTTATTGTGTAGTAATATTAATTTTTGATTATGTAAAAAATACATCTGTGTAGAGTTCCAGGTATAACGGGCACAATTGCTGTGATTTGCTAAGCTTTTAAGTCCAGAAAAGTAAAAACTAGAAAGGTGTTAGCCTAAGATAGCAAATCACACTCCCAATCACACTGTGTGTGCACTAGCAAATGATAATGCTAATAGATCTGTTAATAGCCAGGGTGGGCTGTTCTTGGTGTTGTAGCCAATTCTGTAGTAGCAATGTTATAACTGTCAAGCGATTAAAAAAATTAATCACAATTAACCTCGCGATTAAATATTTTAATTTTAGTTAATCTTGGTTTTAATCACATATTTAATTGATTCAATTACTGCATCCATCTCATTCAGGTGTGTTTAATTACTGATATTATTATTATTATTATTATTATTATTATTATTATTATTATTATTATTATTATTACCTTTATCCTCCTCAGACCTGAGGGTCCCCTGTTTTTTTTCAATAAATGGTATTTTCTTGACCTTAAGCCTTAGGTGAGTTGAAAGATGCATCACTAAATTTCTACATTCACTTGGAGCAAGATACTCCTTTAAAAGTTAAAGGGATAAGTTGGTCATTGTGGAAGGGGTGGTTGGAAATTCACTGACACACATGGGAGACAGAAGGTTTAACTGAAAACATCGTACTGGTGCCTAGTTTTATTATTTTCTGTGATTTCTTTGAGCCCGCAGAGGGCGCTGTTATCCGTGGCCTGAATACTAGCAACGGTAAACAGGACCACAGTAATGCCAATACTGGTAAACAGTTAAATGCTTGCGCACTCACAGGTGCTTTGAAATAATAAAAAAACAAAAGGTGAAAGAAAAAGAAAATAAAACACAGTAATAAAACTACAAAATAAAAGTGCTGCTTACACAGTGCCCCCACTGCCGCTAAGCCGATCAGCTCGGGTCTCCGTCCTACAATGTTATGCACTATACACTGGGATGGCCAAGGTTTCCCTTCTACTCACACACGTTCCCTCGGATACGTAATGATTTATTTTATATATTATTTTCTTTCTCTAGGCTGGCTGTCTTCCTCAGCCGTGCTTGCCTATTTTGTTCTCTTGCTCCAACCACTGGCGTTCCTGCCTGGTCTATGTTTAAGACGATTAATATTGACTTTTATTTTAGAAAGAATTTACCAGGTTTTTTATCTTTATTTTTCAATTCAAGCAGAGAATGGGTAAAATTGACTTTCATGCTTTGAAAAAAACACAGACTTTTTATGCCATAACGTCTCATTTAGCGAAACTCCTTTATCATATTCAACATACAAAAAAACATTCTAATTGAAATAACGTTTGGTCACAGCGGAGCTATACTTTGTGAAGATAAAGATCCTACACAAATTAAAAAATGGTCTTAAATAAACCGCAGAAAACACAGCATATAAAAGTGTATTACACAGACTTTTAGAGCATAAATTTACGAGTAAAAATAATATGCACAGACAGAACAAAACATTAGAGAGCTGAACAGAACTAACTTGCACTTATTATTCGTCTGAGCTCCATCCCTCTCCTGCTTCAGCACAGCTGGACTCAGAGTCACTGGAAAGCAAGGCAGACGGGCCCACTTCGTCCTGTCGCGGAGACTTCAGCCATCGGTCAGGGTATTGTGCACAATATTCATTAAGTGTTTTCCTCTTGTGCCACATTTTCAAATCAAACTAGTAACTGTCACCGTATACCTATAGAAAAAGCCTACATACACCTTAACCCGCTAATTTCAAAGTAGGCGCTTTGAATGACAGGTGCTGTAGCTGGCAAATGAAAGAGCACAGTCAGTGCAGGTCTTGATGATTGACAATCATTTAAACGAATGAGAGCATTCTAGCGCTGCTTCAGTCAATGAGATCTGACAGAACAGGGTGAAATGACAGTGACAGTGAAACTACAGTACAAACGGACCACTGAGATGACTGACAGCGGCCCCTAGCCATTCAGAGCGGAACAGAGACAGGACAGATATTAAGTATAAAAACTAAACAAACTAGAGATGATTTCTAAATGACTATTTTTGGTAAGAAAATAAAAAAATAGCGAGTGGTTTATTTCAGTCTAACTCATATTTTTCAATGTTTAATGAGCTTTACTGATTAATATCGAAAAGTAGCAAGGCTAGTTATAATGCCCCTCATCTTTGGAACTTGCTCCTGATTCATATCAGGAATGCTAGCACAATCCAATCCTTTAAATACTGTTTGAAAACGTATTTGTTTGGGTCTGTTTATTTGTAGCTGGAATATATATTAGACACAGTCTTTTGTATATTTCTTTTGTAAAGCGCACTTGTATGAAGAGTGCTATATAAGTTACATTTGTATTGTTGTCGTTGCATTATTATTATTATTATTATTATTATTATTATCCAAAAAACAACCCAACATAAAAATCCCCTTCGCCACATCCCCCGATATACCCTCAGTCACGGCCCCTTCGGTAGCGAGTGCAATCACGTATCATCCAATCCATGATTAACACATCGCCTACCGCATTAAGGCAATGACTTCTGGTATTGTGACAGCCCCCTTTCTGAATGGCCGACTTCCGACTGACCCTGGAATGAAATGCCAAACCATCTAGTCTGGGGCACACTGTTCCTGTTATACCGCGCCCTCACAGGTCAGGAGGGAGATTGTTGACTCAGATTAATTTGCTCTCTGTCACAACGGCCTATTACTAAAGTTGTAAAGCCAAGCAGGCATGCCAGTCTTGGTAAAAATGTTCTTGTTTCTGAATTCTCAAACAAAATCATTGAAAACACCATTGTAGTTCAGTGGATGACTATATTAGTGTGCTGTGACTCAAGACTTATGAACATAGCTAATAAATTATTACAGTGACATCGACTAGAACTGTACACTCAAGACTTTTGTACAGCAAACCTCAAGGTCGGGAATCACATCTGTATGAATCCAGTTTTCTAATAAACTTCATTATGTTTGCTATTGCTGTATTTTGCAGAGTGCCTTCAGTACAGGCTCCACAGACCCATGAGCAATAAATAATCAATTTATGTAATATTTAATAGTTCTGCTTATGGAAATTTGACCTTCTGGAATTTCTAGTTGAACTCTTGGCTTCTACAAGTCAATTGCAAATGAGACTTAGTGCCTTTAAATCTTTCTTGTTTTAATGCAGCAAAGATGCTTATGAGCTGGAACAATATGTGTAGATTAGAAGATGACAGAATTGTGTGTTACCATTTAGAAGTAATACCTCATGATATTTTCCAGTGACTTTTGCATATCTTTTTCCTTCAGCATCAATAAAGGCCAAATGCTCTTCGAAGGTAATGCAATGGCTCTAATGTCAGTGCAGTGGAACTGTACTAAAGGACAATGATAGCACAAGGGCAGTTACAATGGTATAAACCATTTGTATTGGTACCAGAGAGATATTTTTTTCATATTTTGATATACTCATGGTCTTGCAATGGCATGGAGCATTACTGGCTATTAAAGTGTGCAGTTAGCCTGATCACAAGCCATGCCCTTTTTAAAACTGAGGGAAGTCAAACATCACATCCTTTGGTTCAAGTTATACTGTATTTACCAAGCTCTACAAACTTGCCAGTATCAGGACCATTGATATCTGTAACAAGTCCACTGATGTAATGCTGTAGTCTTCTAGGGTTATTTCTGAGTAATTCACTGGTATTCTAATAGTATCCCACTGATATTTTTCAACATTAAACAAAGTACTGAACTAAAACACACATGGAAAACGTCTATCGTCATGAAAACAAAATTGTTCAACCAAATTCGACAGTAAACATAAATGCATGTGTTTGTAACAGCGAGCAAAGTGCTGTGGTCACAATAAAAAATAAATAAAAGCAAACCTCATTAAATACATTAACAATAAATGAGTGGAAACACAATTAGAGAAGTGTTGAAATAATACAGAAATTATTTGTCTCGGTCATCCCATACATGGAGGTAATCAAAATGGGATTATTGCCCATCTTAAAACTCGCTATCCCCATGTAAATTGCACCGCTCTTCTTTTGTGTGCACATGACATCTGCACTTGAACCGCTTTCTTCATCACATGTGGTTATGCAACATCAACCTCCTCAGAATGTGGTCTGATTTGTGACGTAACCTCTAAGAGCCTGAACTTGAAGAATTATGTACCAATGTGCCCTAGATAAATATTTACTGATATGCAAGAAACACTGAAGCCGCTGTTATTTCCTATGAATTTTGATGTCATCATACCGTCATCGTAGTATACTTTTCTAGATTTTGAAAAATCGCATTGGGATGGTTGAAGGGTGTGGTCCAGTGTCAATCTGGTATGATTATTATCATTCCATGGGTCAAAGTGCATCAAATTCAAGGGACAAATTAAACCATAATCATTTTACTAAGACAGAAATGCACTTCCTTATCTTCTGTAATCCCATCTTGTGATAGGAAATGCTTATCACACAACTTCAACCCATGAGTCAATGAAACTGTTAAAGAAAAAAAAATAAAATCAACAGTGCTTCCCCATGATTGTCAAAAATACATTCTTAGGAATTTCACAACAGACTTCTCTGAATAATATCAAAAGAGCTCAATCTGTTTATACTGTACATTTCTTTATAAGTATGAATTACAAATACTCGAGATATACACACCTCCAGACTGTCGCTAATAAACCACTGAAATCTCAGCAGCAAGCTGAACTCCCTCTATAACTCAATCAATAAAACCTTAGAGAACGATCCTTATATTAAATCCTGCTGCTGAAAAGTATTTTAATACAAAGGCACTTCTCTTATTCTAATTATAGTAGTTATAACCTCTCTTTGAAAATTGAACTGGTTTGGAGCTAAGAATCCTAAGAATTTTTTACCGGACATATTTAGCTTGAAATTCACATTGTAATGAAGCTATTGATACTGGCGATTGCATTGATGAGTGAGGAAGGGTAATCGTATGAAATACATATTAATTGAACATAGTTAAAAAAAAAAAAAAATTCACTGGAATTAGTAGCAATAGCCTATTGGCACAACTTTTGCACAGCACATTAACACATCTCTTTTGTGCTACGATGGAATCGTAATGGAAACATTTAACAAATAATTACATTTAACCATTTTGGAGCTGCTCCAGCTACATCTGCTGTAAACTCTGATTACTTTTACAACAAAAATAGAGGTAGCACGCTATGACAGTCGTGCTATTACTCCTGAATAAAATCTTCGTGCCGCGCCATTGGGGGTCATTTTACTGTGATTTTAGGAGGAGCTATGCTCATATCTCGGATGTCACTCATTATAAGTACCATGCTATTAATTAAACATGCATTGCATTAAAAAGGGTGTTTAATTTACAAGATTTAGAATGATATTATAATAACGTTCCAATTTTACTTACCTAGTTGTGGCCAACTGGGTTTACAGCAGATGTAACTGCTGCGTTCTACTTGTCACCTCAGAGGATTCTTAAATGTAATTATTTGTTGAATGTTTACATTAGGATTCCCTCACAGCACAAGATTCATTAATGTGCTGTGAAAAAGTTGTGCCAATAGGCTATTCATACTAATTCTATGGAAGTTTTTTTCTTTTTTTTTTCACTACGTACTATTAATATGGGCTTTGTTTTATTTTTGCTACCCCTCCTTACTCAGTAATGCGACCATCAGAATAGCTTCACTGTAATATCAACGTCATTCAAAGTAAAACAAAATGTGTCTATTAAAAGATGTACAATTATTAACTTAACAAAGAAAGGCTATAACCACTACAATTATTGTAAGAGAAGTAGTTTTGAACAGCAGGATTCAATGCTAGGATCTTAAGGACTGCACGCTCAGGCTTTATTGACTGAGCTGCACGGAGAGTTGAACTTGCTGCTAACATTTCAGTGGTGTTGTTAGCAACAGTCTGGAAGTTATTATATCTCGATTTTAGACTGTATTTGTAATCTATATTTATACAAAATGTGCCGTATTAACAGATTAATCAGAGAACTCTGTTGTGAAATTCCTAAAAATGTACTTTTGGCAGTCATGGGGAAGTACTGATGTAGCTCTGTGCCCTTTCTAAAAAAATTTAAAAAAGAGTATGGCATGACAGGTATTTTTCTCTGGTCACAATAAATAACTGCAGATGTGGGCCTAGTGTTAGTGTATATCTCTTCATCTAGAGTTGAATTATGAAGACTGGAAATAAGGCAGTTTTAGAACACAATCTACACCTGATATAAATAGACTGGTCCACTCTGCACTGTACTTTTAACATCCTCTAATAAGCTGTGCTCTTGAAACTCAGTCATGACCTTTTCCATTTGACTTTAGCTTGTAAATGTGGCACATCATAATCAAGTATACCATAAATAAAATGATGGTCACTTATTGATCCTGGCAATATTCCAGAGCACTTAACCTTTACATTAGCTGAACCAAATATTAAGTCTATGATAGAATGTGTATTTTGATTATGGTCTACTCTGGTGTGTTAAAATAAACTGACAAGAAGGCCTCTGAGGGTTATTTCCACTAAGATGTTTTATGAATTCAACCAACGAGCCACATCATGTTATTATTAACTTTAAATACCATTATTCAATCAATGGCACAATATCAAAACCATTTTACATCACTCTAAAATCCACTAAATGTTAGGTTGAAAGGTAGAAAGATCTTGGTGTATTTACTAATACTGTATAAGTTACTGTATTTTAGTACATTTTGAACCTCTTTTCTCTAAAAATACTTTTTAAGCAGTATTTGTTTGAATATTTGTCCCAACATTTCAGTATCTCTTCTTTTATTTAATTTGAGCACTAATAATACAATCTGACAGATATTAGAATCCTGATCTAAGACACTATGACTGAAACTGACAACATATCTTAAAGATGATCGAACTGTATTAGGTTGGATTATACAATAGAAGTTCCATAACAGGCTTTATATTATTAAATGGTATATTTGAAATAACTGTGTGTTAAACCTGTACACTTGAAATTTCAAATGTAGATGTTATATAGCCCAAGAAAATGGTGAGTATTCTAGATGACTTTAACAAATTGACTAGGGTTGCATCACATTTAATTTAACAAGGTGCTTATTTTTGGGTTGTATTCTAGTGTAACAGGATTCTTTCAGATTTTCTTTCACCATAGGTGACATGTTTAATGAACCAAGAGGCTCTAACACACAACATTATTAGATTTGCTTTAAACCTACAAGTGCTCTGTCCAGTTCAGTGTGCAATGACACAGAATGATTGCTTAGCTTTACAGGGGTTTCTGAAGGGGCTTATAGGTCACAGGCAACGACTTGTAGGGCAGAAAATGTTCCCATGGTCATACTTTGAATGTCAGTGCCCTGGGTTAACAAATAAATCAGGTGTAAATACAAAGCAAGCTCAATGCTGTTGAGATTTCAAAATAAAATCACACTTCTGGAGGCATGGTTCTTCTTCAATAAATCCATAAAAAAAGAATTCATTCAGTGGTCAAATCTTTGTTTTTTCATTTCCTCCTACTCTTCGTCAACCTAAACTTGGCCTACATCACTTACATAACTTACGGTGTCATGTCTTATGAACTTGGGTGAAGGGCAAGTTAAACCAAACTGTGTCTTACCAAAAACCCTGTACAAAAAGGTAAACACACATGGCGACTGCCACTAAGATCATAGAAGATGAAGTTGAAGACCCAATTCATTTTAGGGAACAGGTGCCACAACCCTACATTTTTTAACTGGCGGCGAGGCAGTGGGATTCCACTGATCAACACAGGCTAAATGGGGATCGACAAAAAATAGAGTTGTGGACCCTCCAAAATCTGTGGCGGATTGGCAACACATGCTCACTGCAGCTGGTTTTATCCATTTTCATTACTGTATACTGTACTCAATATGCACTTTCGCAACAGCCTTGACTTGATGGCGAGTTGTATTTTTCAAATCTTATTTTCATTACACAAAAATACCTTGCCTTACATTTGTGCTAATGCAGGTTATATATATATATATATATATATATATATATATATATATATATATATATATATATATATATATATATATACTCTGTATATATATATGTGTGTGTGTGTGTGTGTGTGTGTTCATGGTGGTTTCCTATAAAACCTCAATGATTTATTCATAAAAAAAACACATTTGACGTGCACTGAAGGTACCGCATCTGACTGACTTCAGCCTGACTCATTGCTTGCTTCTCAATCCCATGCTATATTCAAGTAAGTCGCCCTCCAGATAATCACTGTCGAGAAAGTGCGCGCCACAAACAGAATTCTTTTGGTGAACGGATTTTGCGGTTAAGTCCTCTCTTTTGAGTGCAAACCGCGCCAAGGACAAAATACGGTACTCTTTTTCCCTAGAAAGGCATGCACCCGATGCCCTGATAGGCTAGAGTTCATGCAACCTCCGCACACACATGAATTCACCATTATTACTAGGGGTGGGCATCGATATGAAAATTGTATATCGATATCGTTCACGTATTTCGATATGAATAATACTGAAGTCCAAAATACAGAAAAATATAATAACACAATTGCAATGTGAAACATATATACATATATACGTTAACAAGATATTTACATAAGAAAAGCAATAACTTACTGTAATTTAGCTTTGCTTCACAATATCCATGGAGAAAAGCAAGATCTTGTTATATTGTTTTACTATTCCATGCCATCATCAGCCACCTCAAAACAGAGATGTTTATACTTCATTGTGTAGGCTAGCCAATCCGAAAGTAATTTAATCTTCACTGCGTATAAATGCACGACACATCTAAGTATTAAGTACGGTGTCGTGGTGAATGTTGCATTATTTTGAGATGTGTTTTGATGTTTTAAAAGTACATCTCATTTATAATATCAAAAGTTCACATTTTAAAAATACATTAATAACAGTGTAAGTAATCACATGGAAAAATGCAACGAACCACACTGACGCATGCGCATATCTCAAAATAATCCCAATAGTGCTTAATGCAGCATGCAAATAGCGTTTGGTACCTTGTGAGCACATTTTGAATGGAAGAAAAAAAAGATATATACATATCAAATTATTTAAGACGATTTTTCTGTTTATTATGTGTTTTTGTGTTAAGTTTGTTTTTAGGTGTGTATCCATTTAAAAAAGACGGTCCTAATTAGTTGATGCACGCACTTTTTGAAAACAAATAATGGTATGGAAATACATTTTTTAATCGGGTTCTTTGAAAAAGAAAAACACCAATCAATGGAATAAAATGGTTAAGTAATACTTAAATGTGTGCTGTTTGCCTACGAGTCTAACAATGATTGGTATGTATAGGGTTTGTTGTATCTCAATATACAATACACTTGATTTTACTGCGTTTGTATTTTTGGCAGTATTAGCAATAAAAAGTATGTCTCTGAGAGCGTACGTGATTTGTTGTTTTGTCCCACGATATCGTGGGACAAATATCGATATTAGTGCCCACCCCTAATTATTACTTTTTTTTTTTTTATCTCACAAACATGTAGGCCAGACATACAGGCCGAGAACTGTTTCCCATTTTGAAACATCACACATGACGTGGTACAAAAAGGTCATGTTTTTGGCAGTCGTGGTCCATATTAATCACATTTTAGGTCTATAAAATGTTTTTTTTTTAATAATGCTAATATTCTTAATAAACACTGCTGCATCCATTTCAGTGATAAAAAAAAAAAAAAATACTTGCAAGATATACTTTAGCCCAACATACAGTAATTAAATATCTGAAGGCCATACTAATTTGTACAAATAAACTAATATTAATCCCCCTGTTGTTTGCCATTGCCAAAAGAAACACTTTAAATGAGGCAGTGCTTCTTAAAGTTCTGTTTTCTGTGTGTTTTGCATCTTAAATATATATTTTTATGAATTAACTTATTATTTCAGTGAGGAGTTTGAAACAGGTACTTTTTCCACAAAGCTTTCTGACCTGTGTTATAAAATTGTATTTTGAGGACCCACAGTAGTCAAATAAGAGACCTTCAAATACCGTAGGTCTATTGAATAGAGTGAAGGATGTGCGCAATTACCTTCAACTTGAGGGTTGTCTTTACTTGTGATCAATGGATAGGAACAGTAATAAGACAAATATTAAAGAAAAGAGAGGAAAAAAAAACCTTCAGAAAGCAGACCCCTGTTTAGATTGATTGTTCAGATTATGAAGGTCAGTCAGGTCCTGAGATACTGACAGGGAAGTCCTTGATAGTCTGTTTGGACATTGCAAGGCTGGTCAGCCCTTTCCAGGCAACTCTTAAATAATAAAAATAGAACTTCATTTTGATGTCAGTTGTGAAAAAAAATATTATAGATACAAAAATGTAGTGTTTCCTCT
Organism: Acipenser ruthenus; assembly: GCF_902713425.1. NCBI lineage: Eukaryota > Metazoa > Chordata > Actinopteri > Acipenseriformes > Acipenseridae > Acipenser > Acipenser ruthenus. Next base: position 59,254,091 of record NC_081195.1, on the reverse strand, counting down.
GTATAGAGGCAGAGAACCAGAAGAAAAGGTGAGTGACAATTACTGTTGGACGCCTGCCCAATCTCCTGAAATGTAGACAGACAAATGGATACCCGCCAACCTTTTTGAGTGTTTATATGCCACTGTATCACCACAGAAACTACTTGTATACATAAAAGAGAAAAACCCACATAGGAACCTTTTTTTTATTGGTCCTGAAAATTACACTTCTTTTTATTTTGCATAAGTCTCGTGTTGAGTTTCAAGTACATTTCACATTAAATCATGAGGAAAATGTGAGATGCAAATGTCGTTATCTCTGGCAGAGTTAATTACTGTACGTTCCAAATTCTAAATTCACTATCTATAAAAGAAAATTGATTATAACTTCATCAACAACATTTAAAGCATCATTAAGGGAGGTCTGCTCCAGCAGCCTCAGGTTAACATTTTTAACAAGCACTTTAGTGGCTAATCTGTGTTATTGCCAACATATGTAAACTTCCTGATGCTAATTGCACTCAGCTGTGAATCGAACAATATCTAATTGTCTTCAGGATTAATTATGCACATGTGCAGTCTGCATTCCTAAACAAGGCCCTCATAAATAATGAGAGGTACATCTAAGCAGATGGGAATTTTTCAACTAAATGATCTGTTTATCATGAATAAAACAATTGACATGTACTAGACTTTTTATGTTAATTTACCACAACTTTTGCATGTTTTCATCTGAATAATTACTATGACATGTAAAATTGTCTGTTGATGCAAAACATCTTTGGAATACCCCCTTTTTGGCACTTTATATGTCTTTTTAATATGGTGTAGCACTTTAAGTGCAGCATTCATTATTGAAATGATGCAATATACTGGTATAATAATGGTATTTTAAATTCAGCTTCTGTAAAGGGCTTGGATGGTAAGTCAACCATTGTCGACCGTGGACGGGAGCTCCCAAGGGGGCAGGGCTCAATTGGCCGAGAGCTGCCCGGGGAGGGAGGGCTTAGGTTGGCAGGGGATTCTACCGCGCATCAGCGACCCCTGTGGCCGATAGGGCGTCTGCGGGGATGCAGTGCAGCCATCAGATCTGTGTTGTCCTCCGGCACTATAGGTCTGGGCTTCGCTATGGATCTGCAGTACGAAAAATGACGGTTTGGCAGGAGCACGTTTCGGAGGACGCGTGTTCCAGCCTCCATTTCCTGAGTCGCCAGGAGGTTGCAGCGGTGACCTGGGATACAAATAATAATTTGGCATTCCAAATTGGGGAGAAACCCGGGGTAAAAAAGAAAATAAATAAATCCTGAGAAAGAAATGACTTGCAAATATATGCTTTGTTATTTAGGCTGTGCAGTGCCATAGAAATGAGACTTGGTAGGTTTGCATACAGAATATTAATGATTATCAATTTTATATTGACCTTCGTCCTTCTCTATTTTGCAGTATAAACAGCATTTTTATTTATTTTTTTGTTATTCCCTGGATTTCAAAATATAGAATCAGGTGAGACCCATTAATGTCTGAACAGAGGTTAATGAAAATAAAGTTTGAATAACATTCACAATCAGATTAAGCAACTTTTAAACAAATTCAATATACTTCCCATTTCAAAAAGTTTATTTATTCACAGATTGTTTAAAATGTTTTTGCGCTCATCCAGAGACATTGCTCTTCCTGGCACACTTCCAGCGCCAAACCATGTCTCCACACACTTCACATCAGCAGGCTAGCTGCCTGTCGCACGCCTGGCCTGGTGGGGTTTAAAAGGAGTCATCGGCCATAAAGAGAAACAGACTAAAAATGCTACTTAACTCACTGCTCTAAAGTAATGCTTTTTCTCTTCCTACTGAAACTGTAATAAAACTCAATTTATAAACTGTTTATTTGAGTATTAACTTAGTATTGTAGCTTGCTAATAAACCAGGATTAAATGAATAGAGAAGTAAGATAACAATGTTATTGTCACGGTATCTTAGCAAAAAATCATATTTATAGTACAGTATATAGTAGAATTATATTTTAGACCACAAGGTATGCTGGCACAGAAGAAAATATACATAGTTTCAGTTAAGCTTGACAAGTTGTTGAGTGAGGTTTTGGGAGCCTTTGATAATTATGTTGTATACACACCCTGACATAATCCTTGGTGACTGGAGTTTTGGACACAACTCAGTGTGCCTCAAACACATATACAGTACATTTTCAACCACTTCAGGCAATATTTGTTATAACTGGTCCACAGGTTAAGTGCAGTTTTTAATGACTTTGTGCCTCACAACGGTGGAACCCTTTTTTTTAAAAAAGTCTCGCTGTACTAAACTGGGCTGTTTTAAGACCCCTGAGCACCTGACTAAAAAAATTATATAAATTATGGAAAAAGATGGTATGAAATTGTTTCCTCTTAGGCAATTTAATTTCTGGAATGTGTGGGTAATGCAAAACTCTAAAGTACCAAGGACATCTGGGACACACACCAAAATACAATTTGTGCATAAACATTTCTTTTCCTCCCTATATTATATTCTTGCACAGGTATTTTTTAGTATCAAGTACCATGTTTATCTCCCAGCCTAAATAAAAACAGTAAAACACAGTTTCTCAATTCTATGCAAGGAAACAGTTATGAAATGGTAATCATCAATGAAATGTAAACAACATTTTAAATAAATAAATATATTTTATTGACAATGTATTTATGTTAAAAGAAACAAGTAGCATTTAAAATTGTGTTTTTTTTGTACAGCCTTGTGCTATATACCATGTCAATGTTGTTTGCAACTGGTAATCAGTCACATTGGTGATCTCACTTTCTAATTGGACTTACTATATGCAACATACCAAAACATTGCATAAATGACCTATACTTGGTATCCAATATAAAAAGCCAAACCAAACCTCAATTTCGGAAAGAGCAATAGAATAATCCTGTAATCTGTTTTTACAGCAGTGATTTTATTCAATTAAATATTAATTCTCAAATAAAATTGTCATTGGGTCAGTTCCAGTATTTTCCATGGATACAGTAGACAACACAGTTGTGTAATGAGAATGTTTTAAAACCTACTTAATATTTAATTTTTAAAATGAATCTGGTAAAAGAAACACATATGAAATTATATTTATGTTTTCATCTAATCAAAACCAAATACTTACACATCCACACATTTAATTCCTGATGCTGTAATTTATGACAGATGCTCTTTGTGCAAACAGTGTTCATGCATGAACAGATTACAAGTGTTCATACTCTGTCTTTTATTTTCAGAACTATATACCTGTCAAATATTTGTTGGGTGTCTACAATTCTGTTCAATTCCTGCTTTGTTCTGTTTATTCAGTGTGGTTCCAGTAAGTACAAATGTCGCCCTAAAGGTGTATAAAATAATATTTGCTTCCAGATACTTGTTTATATTTATTTTTGAAGATTATCAACCCTATACTGTGAAATGAGTTTAAAACAATATTCTATTATTTATTAATTGTATTTATTTACTGTATCATTCCCCATTAGTTGGTTTCTAACTACATGCACACTGGTGAGGTGTAGCATATTGCTATAAAAATAAATTAATCAATACATGAATTGCCTGAAAAAAGCATTTGCCGATACTGCAGGTTAAGTAGTTTAGATCCATAAAGGTGTTTTTAGGCAGGTCGTGCCCCCTGGTGCTGAGAATACAATCCTTCCATAACTCACAGGTAACTTGAGTTATTTAATATTGTTGTGGCATGGGAAAGCACACAGAAGTTGACTGTTTAGATACATTCCAGTTCATTAAAGCTGACACAAACTAGGAATTTAATACACTTGACTATACCTGGTGGTAATGTATTTACTCTCGCAGTATTCTTTGTGTTGCTGGATTGTCATCTATTTCCTTTGGACTAGGAATAGTCCTTCCTGTGGGGAAATGGCTGCAAAATCATTATTCATCATCTTCACTTTCCTTTATATACTGCAGTCTCCAATGGCAGGAGTCTGTTTGAACTTCATTTATCATATGGTTGCATTGTTATTCATGCTATGGAAACTTTATTTAGCAACTTAACATGTACCAGTAAATATGCTTTCAAAAAATGTATGGAGGGATTTTTCTATATTAATTCCTTGCTGTGCAATCCTCGCGCAGCAACCTTGGTTTCAACAGAAGACTCTACAGTTATGTCAGTTTAGGAACATTTATAACAGTATCTTTTCTCAAATTATCTAGGTCATTAACCTCTCCAATTAACTTCTAAAACATCTTCTTTTTTTATGAATATTGAAAATGTAAAAGGACCAGGCAGGGTTACCAGGGCAAAAATAGCTATTCATTAATTTAGAAGCAAGTTGCTCAGTGTGGATATAAGAAATTAAACCTTAAAAAAGATGGCTTTTTTTCAGAATAAAAGTAATTTTTAACAACAATCCTTTCATAGACTAAAATCCTGCCCTAAATCCAGTTTTTGAGGTATTATGAAAAGCGAATTTTCAGACTTCAGACAATAGAGAATAGGTGCAATACACATTGAACAAAACAAACAAGAAATGTGTCATGTTTATTAAACTGTAATTACACATGTAAATTCATTGTAACCACACATGGGTAACTCAATTCAGTTTAATTAAAATATGATTTTAACTTGAAAGACAATAAATCTGGTTGTATTGTGACAGTATTCAACTCGGTTCTCCAAAGTCAGCGTACATTTCTTGTCATCAGCTTTATAATCCTAACTGAATATTTTCCTTTGCACTGAGAACTTGTTGTGGCATGGGAAAGCACAACGAAGTTGACTGTTTAGATATATTCTATTTCATTAAAGCTGACGCAAACTAGGAATTTAATACACTTGACTATACCTGGTGGTAATGTATTTACTCTCGCAGCATTCTTTGTGTTGCTGGATTGTCATCTATTTCCTTTGGACTCGGAATAGTCCTTCCTGTTGGGAAATGGCTCTAAAGTCATTATTCATCATCTTCACTTTCCTTTATGTACTGCAGTCTCCAATGGCAGAAGTCTGTCTGAACTTCATTTATCATATGTTTTCATTGTTATTCACACTTTGGAAAATTTATTTAGCAACTAAACATGTATCATTAAATATGCTTTCTTTGTTCATTGAATAATTTAAATAAGTACAATAACAAAGTTAGGGTTCTGTGTGTTGATAGATGGATCTTTAGAAACATTCCTGATTGAAACTCACATACTGTACAGTTATCGTTTGAGTACTGAGTGAGTACCACTGCAAAACTGTCAATGGGGCTTACAGTGCCACATATATGAAAGTATAAAGTTGACATGTTACACAGGCATAGTTATGGACACACCAGCTTGCTACACAAGGTTTTAGGATTAGCCCAATATGAGAAAATGGGGTTTCCTTTTGTCCTCTCCAGTCAAGCGATGGGACTGAAGGCTGTACTGCCCATAACAATGTGCGAATCTTCATATGATGTGGTTCACCAGAGACTTGTCAATACACTGAGCCATATAGGTTCTGGCAGCCTTTCTACAGGGACAACATTTGCCTTGAAGTACGATCTTTTCTCTTCTTCAATGTCAGCCCGAAGGCTCTAAGACAACATATGTTCATTTCATGTCTTAGAGACTTTGCTTCTAGTATTGCAAATGTATTACCACATTGAGGGTTTTTGCAAAACAGATGGTGCAGATTTAGGTCTCGGGTTTTCACACAAGTTCTACAACAAATACACTACATCCTGCGATTGGAATGACAAAACCATTAATTGACATTACATAACGTGGCAATAAATGGTGTCATGCACAGCATGAATTCCTGTCGAAAACTTCCAGATGTAAGAGATTAATCTCAACCCTTCAGGTAGGTTACAGAGTAATATATATGTCACACTGTTTGGGGATTGAGAGATACTATTTGTCCTTGGATTCAACCAAGAAGAGTATACATATATGTATGACAAATGACCTATATAGACAAACTGTAATAAAGTAAATGTTAATGTAGATTACTACAGTACGTGCGCCGTTTGTACTGAGTCACATTCTTACACTTCTTGATCAAAACAACCGATCATTTTAGGGGTTAACCTGGGATGTAAATAAAACAATCATACACCTCACCAAGCTCGTCCATTCATGGGCAGTGACAGTTATTACAGTTGAGTTGGGCTTTGTTGCCTAGCAACCAGGTAAACACACCATAGAAGGAAGATAGAAGCAGGAGGAGGAATGCCTGCTAAAATTCAAACTTGTTAAACTTTACAAATACAAATTACCTTTTAGTTTTTAAACACAGTAAAATATAATTTAAATAATGCTTATCTTTAAACTCAAACCATTCCATTAATTCACTATACAACTTAACATGTTGCTTTCTTTTGAGTAAATATTTAAACAATTATTTTAACGAATTATGAATATTGGCACAAGTAGATGTGAACCAACCAAGCTCAAGGTCTGTTTACACGATACTAGTGTTGATTTAACTGACACACAGACGCTTGCTGTGCTGTAACCAATATATACTGCTGTTTTATTACATAAAGTGTGTTTCTAATCTTAACAGACCTTTATTTATCCATTGGCATTTTCAAATAAGGGAAAAGGTCATTCTGTTGAGTCTGTGGAACGTGACTTTATATAATCTTTTGACATTGTAGTTTAAATGAATTACGAGAGGTGTTTGGGGGTATGATTTTTATAAAACGTATTCTGTGTGCTTTAAAATGTAGCTGCTTTTGTAGGATGAACAGTTATAACACATACAGGCATGTACAGTACATGGAGCTACGCAAATGTTGGTAAGTGACATACAACTCAACATTTGTTAAAGATCACATGGTTAAATGGTGTGAAGACAATAAACCAAACCTCGGAATTGATGGGTTTTTTTTGTCCACAAATCCTCACACAACGAATTAATGCTGTATCCACCTGCTACACAAATAGCGTCACCTCCTAATGCTCCTCACTGTTGTTGAACCCAGGCATGAAGCTGCAAGCTTCTGTCAGCTTTGTGGCTATACTGGGCAGTGTCCTATGGCAGGATTCAGGGACATTTCTTAATTAATGTGTATGATGAGGATTTTAGTCTGGTTCAATTTCTACAGGTTAAATAACATGTGATCTTTAAAAAATTCTGAGTAGTATATTACACCCAGATTTTTAGATAAAACTATCTTATGACATTCAGCAACTAGCAGGCTTTGCTTTTTTTCTCATCCATTGCTAAACCAGTACAATTACCATTATTTCTTTCTGGTTGCACAAAACTGAAATGAATGAGCTTGTCTTGATTGCCTGTAATATTTTCCTGTGCACTATAAGAGAGTACTGTTGCATCTTTAGATTTTTCTTTTTTATATATATATATATATATATATATATATATATATATATATATATATATATATATATATATAGATATATATATATATAGATAGATAGATAGATAGATAGATAGATAGATAGATAGATATTTTCTTGCCATTAATCTTGTTTGAGGACTTATGTAATTTATCTCCCAAGCCATCAGTATTCCCTGAGGGTAAATTACTCCAGAGGTCTCTGTGCCCCTATACTGTATAAGTTTGACCTGCTTCTTGTTTGCCATTTTGTATACTACATTGCTTATTTAACAAGAAGCAGAGTGACTGTGATTCCAAGAATGTCCTTTGATAGTAGTTTTGACACTCTGCCTGAATAATGACCCTCATTATGGTACCCATGACAGCTTCTGAAAGTTCTGATTTATGAATATGCTGTAGGACTAGGTCTAGAGCTCCCCCTATTCACTGTACAGTGCCACGTTGTTACAGATACCACTACAGTTTGTCTGAATGTGAGTGTGTGTTAAATGTGGCCACTAACAATCTGTATTGAAGACTGTGTGTGTATATATATATATATATATATATATATATATATATATATATACATACATATATATTGTAACACAATTGCCACTCACACGGGTTCGTGCCCCTTTAAAAAATACGACCCAGCACACAGAAATGGATTTTCTTGCGCGGTTGCGCTAGTTTTTTAATAAACACAAAAATAAAACAAATACACAAAATAAACACCTAGCTCTGTACGAGCACTAACTTACACACGGGAACACCCTTCCTAACACGGGACAGCTAAGCTGTTTTCCCGACTTTTCAAAAAACCTCAAACTTAAACACACTGGTTTGACACCGCACTTACTTTTTCTCTGGCTACTCGGAGACAGAGCACCTCTTCTGCCTCCTTCTACTCAGCAGCCCCGAATAGACTGCTTGCTCTCCTTTTAAACTCCCGCACCTGGACCTAATTTTTAATAACGTCCAGGTGCGGATGATAATTAACAATAAAACAATTAAACTAAACAATAAGCAAATTAAATGAAACAATAAAGCAATCAATGCGGTGCATTCTCACATGTTTTTCTTTCTTTGCAGGGAGGTTTTAACCCCCTCCCTGCCGTCTCTCACAACCCGCTATATATATATATATATATATATATATATATATATATATATATATATATATATATATATATATATTTTAGCTCAAAGAGCCAGCTGCCCAACATTTCGATATGTTGTACATATCTTTCTCAAGGGAGCCTGTGTTTGAATCAAAACATTGGAGGTATTTATAGGTTTTTGACGGCATGACAACTACTTGTTATTGTTTACATTCAAATCCATGATTTATTCTTACATGATGTAATGGTGTTCTATATATTGTGACATCATTTTTACTTCTATCTTTGAATCTGTATTAATTCTAATTAATACTACTTTATATAAACTTATATTTTTATTATATCATGCAATGCTGGCTCTGAGGATCAGTCTAGATTTGGCCTCCCCAGCGCATCAGCATGCACAACTTTTGAATGAATTTTGTTTATTTATTTAAATGTTATATATTTATTGAAGTTAATTAGTTCATTCTTTTCTGTTGAGTCCCGCTGGCATAATCGTGTTCAGTCTATTTATCCATTTACTTTCTTTTATTCTTCTATATGTCGCATTGTCTAATTTGAGCTGTTCTAATACTACAAACTTTACATCATTTATGTCATGTCCCTGACTGGTGAAGTGCTGTACTATTGGTTCATTCATTTTTTTATTTCTAATTAATGAAAGGAGGTTCTGAATTCTTGTATATAAAGTAGTTCCAGTCTCTCCAACATATTTGATTTCATCAAATATATATATATACACGTAGTGTGTGTGTGTTTATAAATGCATGTCCTATAATACTGATGAACCTGCACTTGTATATTAACTTTGAAACATATTGGCGAGATTCAACGCTACAGAATTTACTCTAAATTGTTATTAACACATATTTTACAGATAGGAAAAATGTGCACCATACATTTTAGAAACAAGAAATAAACAACTTTAAGGGAGTACAGGTAGTATTAAGCTGTGTTTTTGTTTGTTTTAGAATTGTAATTGCCATTTTTTCCCTCCAGAAAAAAAACCTCTGTTCTGATTAACCCTATTGATTTATAAAGGTCACATCAATGGGTCTTTAAAAAGCTCAGGTGAAGCCCGTTTATCAGTCACCACATTATATAAACTCAGTCTCTTTAAAAAGCTCAGGTGAAGCCCGTTTATCAGTCACCACATTATATAAACTCAGTCTCTTTAAAAAGCTCAGGTGAAGCCCGTTTATCAGTCACCACATTATATAAACTCAGTCTCTTTAAAAAGCTCAGGTGAAGCCCGTTTGTCAGCCACCACATTATATAAACTCAGTCTCTTTAAAAAGCTCAGGTGAAGCCAGTTTATCAGCCACCACGTTATATAAACTCAGTCTCTTTAAAAAGCTCAGGTGAAGCCAGTTGATCAGCCACCATGTTGTATAAACGCAGTTTCTGTGCTGCAGGCATTAGTACCCCAACTGACCCTGTGTAAAGTACAAGAGTGAGCGAGAGGCTCAGGTGGGTTCAGGCAGCTTTACAAGTCAAAGTGAAAATAAAGTCAGCAAAACTATGATAAGGCACTTATATTAAGGTGAGAAATAATATCATTAGTATTTTAAAACAGTAGTACAACTAAGAAAAGCTCTCAACTTCTTTACAAGTGACGTTATCCAGGTGAGTGAGGACACTGCTGTTCTGAACCATTTGTCTCTCACAATATGGGATTCTCTGGGAAAAGAAATGACAGTGTAAGATGCAACCTTTCAGATTTAATGCAGTCTCATTAATCTTGGCAAAACTTCGATGCTATGCTATTGTTTCCATCCCGCATGACAAAGTCATTGGGAAAGACATATGCAGGCTTTTGTCACAATTCCACTGGCTCCTGGACAGTGGACTTTGCTCAGTGGTGTGAAGCACAGAAAGCTTTCAAGCTGGGAGATGTATGGATGGATTGAAAGGGCAACAAATGGCACAGATCAGATCTTGAGTTTTGCTTTAGCTCCAAAATGAGTACCATAGCTTGTAGTGTTCGGGACATATACTGACAAATCATTACTGAAACTGAGCCACAGTACGTACTACAATCAATGCTCGATAACCTATACAACTGTACACCTATCTGACATTCTGCTGGAACACTGGGAAGCACCTGCTATCTTAGTGCTCATAACAGCTGGGGAGGTTTCAAAAACTTTAATAACACTATATAACACAATTTTTGTTCCTGGGTAGTAAGTGTTATTTCCTAATTGCTTATGCCTCAAAAGTATAGAAAATGGCTATTATTCCCCACAAACTTTGCTTTTGTGACCAGGACAGTGATATTTTGAAATTGACCTATTTCCAATGAGAAAACGGGCGAATTTGTGTCTTTTCGTTCACATAAAGTCAGAAAAAAACAACATATGAATCCAAATTAACATGTATTTATACTAAAGTAATACAAAAATGACTACAAAAGATTTAGAAGTGAGTAGTTTCTAGAGATTTACGATTATACTGTAAAACACTTTCACGAATCAGCCCCCAAATGTAGTCTCCCATCATGTTCTCATTATACTGTCCTTGGTAGCGGCGTTCAAAGTCCAGTATATCCTGGTGGAAGCGCTCGCCTTGCTCCTCCGAGTACGCTCCCATGTTCTCCTTGAATTTATCAAGATGAGCATCAAGGATATGGACTTTGAGGGACATCCTACAGCCCATTGTGCCGTAGTTCTTCACCAGAGTCTCAACCAGCTCCACATAGTTTTCGGCCTTGTGATTGCCCAGGAAGCCCCGAACCACTGCGACAAAGCTGTTCCAAGCCGCTTTCTCCTTACTAGTGAGCTTCTTGGGGAATTCATTGCACTCCAGGATCTTCTTTATCAGGATCTTCTTTATCACCGGCTTTGACCTTTGCCTCAGACAGCTTAGGGAAGAAGTCTTGAAGGTACTTGAAGGCTGCCGACTCCTTATCTAGAGCTCTGACAAATTGTTTCATAAGGCCCAATTTGATGTGCAGTGGTGGCATCAGCACCTTCCGGGGGTCCACCAGTGGCTCCCACTTGACGTTGTTCCTCCCCACAGAGAACTCGGTCCGCTGTGGCCAGTCCCGCCTGTGGTAGTGCACCTTGGTGTCCCTGCTGTCCCAAAGGCAAAGATAGCAGGGAAACTTGGTAAAACCGCCTTGGAGACCCATCAGGAATGCCACCATTTTGAAGTCTCCTATGACCTCCCAGCCGTACTCATCATACTTCAAGGCGTCCAGCAAGGTCTTGATGCTGTTGTAATCCTCTTTGAGGTGCACCGAGTGAGCCAGGGGAAGAGACGGGTACTTGTTACCATTATGGAGCAGCACGGCTTTGAGGCTCCTGGATGAGCTGTCTGAGTTACTCCAAGTTTACTCAGCACTGAATCTATCTGGAATGTTCTGGAAAATAGGTACATTTTAAAATATCACTGTCCTGGTCACAAAAGCAAAGTTTGTGGGGAATAATAGCCATTTTCTATACTTTTGAGGCATAAGCAATTAGGAAATAACACTTACTACCCAGGAACCAAAAAAAAAAAAATGTTACACGGTGTAATCCGAAGGAATACATATGAGCCATTACTTTTGCATTCAGAAATGTAAATAAATAAATAAATAATAATGTTGGTCTCCAGTGAGAACGTTGTATTGCTTTAAATAAGGTACTGTGTATGGTGCCTTAACGACACTTGACTACAACTAGAAAGGTTGGCCTGGAAATTAATTGGATCAGGCAGAACTTGACACTAGTTTGAATAGCAAACCTCTCAGAAATATTGAATGGAAAAAAAGGTTTAGATATTTTAGACACAGTATTTATTATGTTTAGTCTTTGTAAAGTTTCTAAGTAGATTTCTGGGTTATCTCAGTTGAAAGGCAAAAAATGGGTTTTTTTTTTTTTTTTTTGAAGTTTGCAATTTACTTTAAAAGGTATGTGCCTCAGTCAGGATTTGTATTTTATATACGTTTGGAATCAACAGTAATACAGTCTAAAAAGGAAGTTATCAAGGGCTATTATTATTCTTTTTTTAGTGTTCTACTTGAGAGAAAAAAAAAATGTTGTACACATGCAAACAACTTTATTTGAACGTGTACTGTACAGTATACAGTATATTGCTCTGTTCGTGTTATCTGGTTGGGTTAACAGCTGCTCTTGTGGAATTAAGTGCCAGATGAAGTATCCATTACATGTGTGTTAGCAGCCTGTAGTGACTTTAAATGCTGGTCAAAAGGAAATTCTATACAGGCATTCATCGACAGGGGTAAGTGGACCACAGAAGCAGAGTTGAGTTAAAGCACACAGAGACCAGTGCCTTGGGTGCATAACCGAGGATGCATCTTGAATCTCAATGAGAATTATATTGGCATTAATGACAAAACTGGTAATGGTTGCATGCTTGTAAAACTATATATTTATATTAATATAATTGCCCCACGAGGGAACAGTTATTGCCCTTACAATATTAAATACAGTAATATTACCTTACAAATATAGACAGGAGAGTTTATTTTAACAATCTTTAAATGGTACAATATTTTTGATTTTCTAATGATGTATTGTAGTGTATGACAGGTTAGCAGAAGGGGGTTTTTAGGAATGGGGGGGGGGGGCGTTTATATTGTTATATGTAATATATCTGAACGAGTGCTGTAAAATATGCATGTAAATATATACAGTATATATGACATCCCAACGTAATTGAAGTATGTAACCCTCCTCCAATTCCCTTGTAAATCACACCATATGCTTGTAATTCCTGTCACATATCTAAAGATGACAAAATTAAAATTAAATATTTTGTGTTACCTCTGTACCTGTAACCTTCAGTGGCACACCTGCCGTTCTCACTGATGGCAATTAAAAGTAAACACCACCTTTCTGAAGAGGTGAGGTTTTGATACCCGCAAATTACAGGCAAAGTCAGCCTAATTGGAATAGTGATGATTGCTCGCCCTCCTTTATTATTCTGTTTGGCCAGATGTGACTCTCGTATTTTGGGTTGACCGTTACTGACCTCATATCCCCCTTGATGGCAATCCATGTCCAGAAATGAGAACTGATATTGACACGGTTGTCTGCATTTCTGAACACATCGATTTACATTTTGCTGTAAAACCAGTAAAGCAAACACCCAGCGAACATGTGGCCAAGCTGTCTTTGACCAATCAGTCCAGATCTTACATTTTATTTCATTTTATTTTATATTTAAATTTTGCATTTAAAAAACAGTATTGAGCTTTTATCGTCAATGGCTGTCACATGGTTTTTTGCAGCATTGAAAATGACTTCTTACAAATAAATGAGTGACATAAAATGTGTTATGTATCAAGCTATGTTTTGTGCCCCTTTATAGTTTTTTTTATTGCTGAATTTTGATTGTATTTTATTTATCATTTTAAGCACCTCAATCCACCATTATTTAAATTCAGAGACCAAATTAATAAACAGCAGCTATTTACTCGGCATCATTACCTTGTCATTTTTACAGTTATCTAATAGTTCCTGGCTGTAACTCTATGCAAGTCATTATATACCTGTTATTTATTGTTGCTAATGTTGCCTTTATTATCCCCTGAGCTTTCAGTTCTCTTGATGCATCTTTGAATTTTAATTTCAGGACTGTGCTGTTACATTGTGGGTAATCCTAGCCAAGCCTGCCCTTCATGCTACACTTTCAATGACATATTATCAGTAAGACCTCTAATGAATGAGACTCATAATTTACTAATACAGTAGTCACTGGCTAAGAGAACACCCCTCGGGAAGCAAGCGAAGCGTTCTTTTAGCGTTCTTTCTCTTAGTGTTCTTTAAGACAGAGTTGACCACCGGACACAACGTGAATCAATAAATAAATAAATACGTATTACTTGTCATGACACGTGCATCCACATATAAAATAAACAAAATAAGTAAGAGAAAAGCAATAGACACAGCATCCCTATACACGTTACAAAACTGCTCTAGATTAATTATGAATACCTGTACAGGAGCCATATTCAAGACATGAAACACCAAATTGCTAGGTGACTTGTGTCTGATTCAAGTTTTTTCAGGAGTTCGAACAATTTCCAACTTTTTGTAGCAAGAGAAACAGCGGTGCGCTTTGCCGTTTGTTTCAAGCCATTTTGTAGAGATGAGATGCACTCATGAAAATCAGAATACAAAACAAGGCAATGATATGACGGCGGTTCTGAAAAGATTGAATAAATCATTTGAATTTAAGTTTGATGATGATGAGTTATCAGGTTACAAAACAGCACTGTATCAGTTGAGAACGAATCGCTAGTGGTGCCAAAAAAGGTGTTCTTTAAAGCAAAGTTCCTGTTCCTTAAGGCGGAGCATTTAGAATGGGAAAAATCTGTTTCACCACAAGGGTGTTCCCTTAGGCAAAGTGTTCTCTTACTTCCTATATGCAGAGAATACTGTTAGGTGTTATTTGTATACAATTTCTATCCTATAATGGCTTTTGCTGCAAAACATTTTTAAATTGCAGGTTCTAATTGAACTACATCTGTCAATGCATATCCTTTTTCATCTTGGCCCTTCATCTACTAAATAATTGGAATGTAATGATGTAAGGTATGTAAATGCTCAATAAAATGTACAGTATGAATGTGCTTCTACCTAAAGGTTAAAGAATTAGCTAGTCTTTCAGCAATAAAGATATATATTTTGGAAGCCAGACTAGAAGAGCTCAATTAGCGAACATGAGCATCAAATACATTATATCTGTACAGCGCTGAGAGACCCAGATATTAGGTAGATAAGAACCAAATAAGGAAATGATCTTTGTCAAAATGTAATTATAATTGTATAACTGTAGTGTGTGTGTGTGTCTCTTGGATTATAAGTGATGTCACATAGCTGTGCAAAGGGACAGACATGTTGAGAAGAGAAACAGTTTAGCAAAAATTGAAAGAGATTTTGTTTTTTAAGAAATCTTCCTGGATTTAACTTTGCCTGCAGATTACTTTCTATGGTTTAAACTAATATTTTGTGCAGTCAGGATAGTTGAACTGCTCGTTCTGAATTACCAGTGTGCTTCACCATACAAAGCATTATTAAAATGTTTGAGAGAAATACCAGTTAACATTAGTATCGTTAACCTTTTACCCCTTAGAAAAGGCTGTACTAGAAATGGGCTCCACTTTAGAAATAAAAGCTTTTTACAATTGTGTAAAGAGTAGTCAGAAATCAACTTGGGCTGCTTTTTAGAGCCAATGGAAATTGAAACAGCTGGCAGATTAGACATGTGCATTAAATGGATGTAAAAAATACCTACCTGTTAACCTCAGATACAGTGAAGGAGAAAAGTTATGTTTTATGGTAATCCATATCAGTTACATTTGGTGTTTCTGACCAGAGGTTTAGGTTTTATATGTGTATGTGTATATATATATATATATATATATATATATATATATATATATATATATATATATATATATATTACCTGTGCTCAATTACAGTCCTCGAGGTCAGGTGCCCTGCTGATCTGTGTTCCACTGTACCCTAAATTAATTTTAAACCAATTGAACTTCCATTCATGTCCTAATCCATTCCTTATTTAATACCTATAAGACCAGATTTGTGCAACTTCAGTATATTTCCTACACATTAAAGCACAACTATAAATGCATTTTTTTTTTGATAAAATCAAGTAACTTATGGTCCATTCATTATATCTAAAATGACTGCATGTTAATGAGTGTGTGAAGATATATATAAAAAAAAAAATGAAGACCTAGTTATCGTAGGATGGTAAAACAACACAATCTGGAAGAATTCTGCCCTTTCCATGAAAAGACTAAAACAGTAATTATTATTATTCTCAGCTTGTGTCATTCTCCAAGGATGATCAGAAATGCAGAAATGTGTGTTGTGTCAAAAAGAAACCAAAGAAGCTATATCTTGTCCGTCAAAGTTGACATCAGATGTCTAAAAGTTCTGGTTACAGTAGCAGCATTAAGACAAAAATATGTCAACTGAGCATCAACCCCAAGGTGTCTTGTTTAAGTGTACTCAGTTGAATGCCTCAACATAAGTAGACAAAGACATGGAAACTGCTGGTGTATAATTCTGTTCTTCAACCTGGTCAGCACCCAATGACATCATTGTAGAATGGCCACACCTGTGATTGTTCGCAGGGACAGATTTAACCCCATCCCTACCAACCTTACATTTGTAGGGCTTTCGCCCAGCCACAGTGCACAACCTCGGATTTATTTATACTATGGTATAAACTGTATGTATTGTATATATAACTGTGACAGGGTAGCTGGGGCAGTGACGTCAGACCAGGAAGTGAATGCAGCACAACACACAGGTACTCGGGTGAAAGCGCACTGCGCCGCCGTTTTTATTTGAAACAAAAATAAATAAAATGGTTGAATTTGCTCTCGTCACAGAGCAAATAAAACAGTGTGAAAGAAACACTCCCTTCACTTGCCAACACAGTTAAAAAGGTTTGTTGCCCCTTTAAAACACTGACCCGACACAAGAAATGAACGTTCAGCGCTGTTGCACACTTTTATTTTACAAAACAAAATAAACAAAAACCTAGCCGTGTTCAAGCACTAACTAAAACATACAGGAACGCCCTTCCTAGCACGGAACGGATACCCCGTTTACCCGTAACACACAAAACACACGCTTTACAAAACTAAACACAGCACAGTACTGTGACTGCTCGGACACAGAGTACTGCCCCGACTAGACTGACTGCTGCCTTTTTATTTCTGTCAGCTGGCTTCAATTTACAATAATTGCCAGCTGAAATTAATTAAGAAATAATAAAACAATTAACAAATACTGGTTTTTAGCAAGGAGGATTTTTAACCCCCTCCCTGCTGTGTTACAACAGATAAAAAAAAAACAACAACTCACAAACACAAAACACAACCAAACCCAGGTCAGGCTGGGCAATCGCCTTCACTGATCCTAGAGCTTTGGTTTGTTTCCTCTCCGTTTCGTTCTCTCCTCTCAAACACCCCACCTTGAACAGGGAAAACGGCAGGGTTTTTATACTGGTGACTCCCGATTAGCAACAAATGAATCAATTAATTAAATCGGGAGATTCATAAAAAATAAATAAATAAATAAATAATAGTAATAACAGTAATAATAATAATAATAATAATAATAAAAAAATCAATTTTATAGCAGGTCTTTGCTTTGCCCCCTCTAATTATGGGCAGGGCTCTCTCCTACTGCCCTGCCACAATGACACACATATTTCATTTGATTTCATTATTTTAAAAAAGTCATATTTTCATTGATATTCCAAGTCCTTAAGTTTGGTCTAATTGTACATCCTGTACTTATTTTGAAATATTAAAAGGTTTGCTAATTCATGTGTTAAGAAGCTAATACAGTACTATAAAGTAATATGGGGGCTTTCATGTTGTAAAGTTCATGTAAAGCTGTGCTTTAAATCTGAAAAATGCATTGCTATGGCACTGATATCAGAGTCCTTTGCACCATGTGTTTTTCTGTATGAGTGGAGCAGATACTATAATAGTGCATTCAGCTTCTGTCCAAAGAATATTACCTTTGATATGATAAATACATGAAGCTGAATGAAAGAATGTGTCCCATTACCTACTTGACCTACTTTATGTAAAGACTCTTAGCAGGTCTGTGATGTCATGGTGGACGTATATCATTTAAGATCCAGATACAATGAGAGCCAAAGCCAACACTGTGCAAATGATATTTAATGTACTCTTTAATCATAGGACAGATCAGGATCTGCAGCCGGTTACAAGTAAGCCTGATAAAAACGTGGAATCATTATTGTGAAGATGTTTTGTCTATGTAAGTTACTGGTGAATGAGTTCCTGTCAGTGATGTAATAGGACCCCATTGAACATGTCTGAGACCTCTGTTGATCAGTTCCATTCCAACAATATTCAGTTGCTTTTTTTATGAACTTTATTGACGCACAGGGCACTATGTTTCTGTGAAAGGTACTGCCTTGGAATGGTTACAAACAGACATCAATTTGTGGCCCTTGATAATTTCTCTTCTGGTAAAATGTGTTGGGCAATAATTGGAATGGCAAATTATACTGCAGTACCATTATGCAATGGTGGAAAAATTGTGTTGAGTTACTATAAAAAAAAAAAAGTTATAAAATAATAATTTACCTTTTATACTTGATCCTACAGAATCCTATAAGATTATGATTCTCTGAAGATTTGTGTAACCAAATTGCAAGCTTTAAAAAAACGGGATTCTTAAATTTAAATCAACTCTATCAGTGAAGATTTAATCTCACAAACCCTTCACCTACCACACGACAATAACTACACAAATAGTATATTCGTTTAAAAATCAATATTGCAAGGTGTATAAAAAAAATGCTGATTTCATTGTTCATTGTTACAGGAAAGGTGGGAGAAAAGAAAACGCAGACATAGTTGTCTCTAAACTGGATTCAACAGGCACTGAAGTCCAAACAATAAACTAAAGCACTGCAGTACAGTTAGTCTGAAGATGGAACAGATCTTGCTGGAGTCCAGTGAGTTTTTGTTTAGCTTTTTGACAGTGCATGTCTAACTGTGGCAGGTGCACTTAGCTGAGTGTGCACGCTTTTCTGGTTACTTAATTAGGTTACTAAATAATGCATAGCTGTGCATAATTTAGGTGCAGACAAACACAGAAATTGAAACAGAAACAAAAAATCATATCAAATCAAATGCTTACATTATACTCTACTTCAATGATACATTAATTCCCTTCAGCATTGCATGCACAATTGTACTGTGATATTGAAACTAGCATTATAATGCTTCCTTTTATTAAGCTCTATAACATAAACATCTAGTCTTAATTGAAATGCTTCTTAAATTTGGGTTTGCACAGCTTGCACTGCACCAGTATGTTCTTCCCCCTTCTCCCCTGTGTACATGAACAGGGATTCAATTTCCACTCCTGATGTTAATCAGTAAAAACCTTCCAAAATGATGTGTGTTATTCCTAATCTGAACCTGTAATGTCTGTGTTTTGTTTTTCATATAAGTATCCATTTTACTAAAGGTAAAAATCACAAATAAAAGGTAACTGTAATCAGACTATCCCTTTGGATCAGCTGGCAAGAAATGTCTCATCGACTGAAAGTGGCGGAACCTGTTGTATGATTAACAGGTTTCGTGGTGTTCCAATGAAGAACCCAAGTTAAATGGAATGGGCATGGAATAGGTCATCTTGTCATGTTGTTGAGGCCAAAACACATGGATTCTTTTGAGACCCAACTTGACACTTCTCAGATTAATTAGCAACTAGGAACTGGATGAGTTTAGATGGGCAAAATGGCCTCCTCTCATTCATACATTTTCTTATGTTCTTACATACATACTCTAAAAGGTGATTTATTTATTATTGTATTGTGCGAGCCTATTCAAATGTGAGCTACATTGTTTTAAATCAGATCCAAACCATAAACCAAACTTTAACCCTCAGATTTAATTTAGTGACTCATACAGTACTATACTTTTATACACTGACTTTGCTAAACCACATGGACGGGATTTCAAACTGTTATTTCTATCTTTGAAAGATTAGGCATTTGCAAATCTGAAGGCAATCCCCCTGCCCTCATCCCTAGAGGTTTCCTCTGTCTGTGTTTTTTCTTTCCTCTAACTTTTGGGAAGGCTTACTAGTTCATTTCACTGTAAATTGTCTCCTGCTTTCATTATTTGATGTAGCGCTCCACAGAAAGAGACCAAGAATGGACCAAAACGTCAGTACTTCTGAATAAGCTCTCAACACACCAGTACTTCTGAAAGAAAATGAGAAATAATAATCTCAAACCCAAAATGCGTTAGGGAATGATACTGGGTAAACAACAGGTAACAATGAAAGATTGAGTGAAACACAACATCATGTCTATTCAAACAGCAATGGAGAAACTTTCACTCACCCAGAGATAGATTAGAAACTATTTGGAACATTTTAATATTTCCTGAGTATTGGTTATAATGTTGTTTGGTCAGAGAAAAAATTAAGTAGTAGTGTGGTAAAGCCCCGGCCAAGGCTGCTTTGCGCCCTTAAACAGGTGAACCAGACACCCGAACTGCAAGTTTAAGTGCTTTCTGCACACTTCTATTCACACAGATTAAACACTGGAACAAAACAAAATACACAAAACAAAACCTAACTCCTCCAAGGAGTGCTATCTAAACTTTCACAATTCCTAAGGCGTTTACCGGTTACAAAACAAACTTGTTCACAAAGACAAGTTTTACACAAAATACACACACACACACACACACACACACGTTCACTGTTTACTGTTTACTGTTTACTGTTTACTGTTTACTTCACACAGAGGCCTTAGCCTTCACGCAGACAGCTAACTAACACGTCTGACCTGCTTTTATACCTGCCTGCTTAACTACAGGCAGGTGTCCCTCATTCTATTAGAGCCAGGTGTTTCCCATCCTGGCTCTAATTACAAACCCCAAGGCATTCTGGGTGATGTAGTCCTCTATCACCCCCCTGGACTAAATTTTTCCTCTTTCCTCCCCCTACTCTGCCACAGTAGATGTACAGTATGTTGGAATAAGTTGTGTTGTCGTTTTATGGTGAATAACCTACAGGTTTTGGGGATTTGAATTACGTGAGGAAGAAGTAATGGTGTGTAATTACAGATAAACTGCAACAGTCTCGCTGCATTGATCTAGTGCAGAATTGACACCTCAAGGCATACAGCCCTTCTTTTTTTTTGTGAAAGATTAATCGCACAGATTCACAAACACTTAGAATTTGTATGAATAATAGAAAATCACCCAAAAAATAGACAGCAGAGATCTTTTATCAACGATACAAAGTGTTACAGATATCTTTGCAGATGTAATAAAGCTCACCGTTTTTTTGTCTTTCTGTATTAATTTAATAGTTCTTAAAATGAAATGCAGATCATTTACATTACCTGGAGGCAGACATAATCAGTTCCATAACACTGCGGCTGCTGTTTTCAGCAGTTGTAGTCTTCCGATTTATTTCAGTAGGAGAGCCTGCAGTTTTCATAGAAACCATAAAATGATTTCCAACACATATCATTTGCGGGACAGTTGTCACAACTTTGTGAATTCTATGTGGAATGATTTGTGCAGATGCCTAAATGCGAGATGCCTGCACTTCAGGGTCTCTTGTGTTTCTTTATCTGCAGAAACTTCAGTCTGCCAGCTTAAGGTGAGAGCCTTACCTCTGTAAAGTAAAACAAAACACACAGTACATTTTCTGGGTGGGTGGGTGGGTGGGGTTGGGGGATGTTCTGTTCAAACCCCGTTTAAACAGTAAAAAAAATCAAACCCAGTGCTGATTACTAAATAAAACATACTGTATCAGAATCTGTTTGGTCAGACGTGGTCAATTATTCCTGCCTCCAGGCACAGGAACAATGTTTACCAGTTATAATGAAATTCTGATTACTGGTTGGATTTCAGGTTCTGCAGAGGTTGTAAGTTGTTCATACAAGGAAAGGGCTCTTTTTACAAATGGAACAAGACAATTAAAACAAACAAACTGAATATTTTACAGGGAGATGTCTCCTTCTTAAATTCAGCGCTTGTGAAAAAACACTGCCACTGGATTGAACTGAAAGGCTCCTTGTTGCTATGCAGGTTTCAAGCACTCCCTGCTGGCAGACTGTTTTAAAAGAAAGGAGGAGAAAAACAAGTGCACAGATACTTCCATCTTAATCTAGCAGTTTTTAATAAGAAATTCCAGTTACAAATACATAGGCTGAATAAAAATAATAAATAAATAAATATATACACTGACATGCACTGCAGGGAGTACCTATGTCCTGTTAGGGGGATTAAGGAATGTTTTTTTTTTTTTTTTAATTAAATTTGCAAGTCACAGGGGTTTAACCACAAGTTGTCTGTTTTCCTTTTGCAATTTGCTTGGATACTGGGAAACTCCACTTACTCTAGACGAGTAGTGTGGGCAATTTGCCCATAGTGAAAAATACAGGCCAAGGCCTCCGTTACACTTCCTGTTGTATAAAGGATGGCACCTGAGACACTAGGTGCGTTTACACTGGCACAAATATTCCGGATCAAGAGAATAAGAGGACGGATTCTGGTCACTTTTTGCTTGTGTAAACGCTACTGAGCACATTCTGGAATCCGTCCCCTTATCCTCTCAAATGTTGAGTTCGTATTCCGGACTGAGAGGACAAGAGGACGGATTCCTGCCACTTTTTTTCAGTGTAAACGCGCTGAGGACGTATTCTGGAAAGATTGCAGAACTCCAACTCGTAGAGTTGAAAAAAGTAAGTGTAACGCATTTCTATATTTTTTATATTAAGTATCGATAATATGTTTGATATATCCATTAACAGTGGTGGCTGCATGTTTTTTTTGTTATGTAGTTTAGATTTTTCGATGTGTAGCGACTGCTAGCTAAACCTAATTGTTTTGTATTACAGATTTCGGAAATAATGTCTGAAGGAAGAAAGCAGGGTTTTAATATCTATCTGGAGCAAAGACAGGATCCAACGAGGACTACATGGGCAGCGGAAAAATCTGTCACTACAGTCGACACTATGTTTCTTATGTAAAGTCACCCAGTTCATCATTATTAAAACAGCTTTTAGTAAAGTGGCTAGATTTATTCACTAACATTGTAAAACAAGGACCAATACTTGGGTTTGGAAAATATGTATAAATATCCTTTGTCCATGAAAACAGACAAAGAGGCTCCGGATGATTTATTAACTCCCTGCAGTTTAAGTCGCTTTTCCAAATGCCTTGGGCAAAATAAGAGCTTGGCTGCCACACCAGAGTTATTGGCAAAAGGGAGTATTGGTGTGTTTGTTTGTAGTGAGGCTGATTCGAACCAACCCTGACTCATCAAAATCAGTCTAAAGTAAAAGTGCTGTGTCCCAAACACCACGCTGAACAGACTCTTATCCCCTTATTGCTACCTTTCATACATACAGGGTTTGTCTGTTCAAAGACAAAGCTTACTTGAAAATTCAGGCACCAAATACATTAAATTAAAGAGCTGTGTTTAGCCATGCCAAGAAAAGCATGTATATCTATGTAAGTATCTCACTGTTTGCATAATAGATTAGAAATTAGCATTTTTCTTCATTTTCCATGTATGCACAGTGCCTGGAAGAATAACACTGCATGCATATCAGATAAGCCTGCCTACAATTTTGTGCAATATATTATTTGGCAATCTAAAATTTGTAATTTGCATGAAATTGCTTAATTAAAATACAGTCACTTGGGGTATTACTTTCTTTGTCTGACAGTTGAATGTACTAAAGGCAGACTGGAGAAGATGTAAAATCCTGTCAGATATAACTGTCAAGAAAGCAAAGAAAATTCCTCTTCTAGTGGCACAAAAGTGACAAAGGGATAACGTGTTTGCTGCTCATTTAGGTTCAAGTGGCAATGCAAGTCCAAAGCTCTGTAGAGGCAAGTCAAAGACTATGACATTGTTTCCATGACATCGACTGGGATTGCACAATAAAAACCGTCAGCCTGGCAATAACATTAGCAAATGACATGGCTTTTTTCTATTTTGGTTTGACTCAATGCCACTTTGCCAATCAGGTCATTTATTTATTTCTTACTAAGATGTATTTTACTTGTGAAATGGTACTGTACATTGTAAATGAGCAAACAGAATGTGATATTGACTGGGGTATGACAGGAAGTTATTGTATATTTTGAAATGAAAACATTAAGAAAAAACATGTATTTATTTACAATTAAATATTCTCCAAAGACATTTTGCATTATTGGTATTACTGATAGCACCAGTAAATGATCAAATATAAAACACACTCTTTTTTGTATGTACTGAGTTTTGAAAAATATATATTTTTAATAATTACATTAATTCAACCAGTTTCTTGTATGTGTAAACACATTGTGAAGTACACAAAATGAAAAGAATGATTCCTAAGAGAAGAAAAAAACATACCTGTTATACCTATGCCAATTTGTTTTTTTCTATGTCAAAACTAACTACAAATATAATCTCTTAGTGTGTTGCGAAAAAAAAAGAGTAATGATTGGGATATATCACAAGCAGAAAGCCTTGGCAGAGCATGAAAAGGAGCAGGATTAGAAATTTTCCATTTACAGTTTGTTGAATGCCTCTGCTGCCTGCATTTTGTACCCTTTTGTCTTAAATATCAAAGGCACCACAGTCATGTTAACATTTTAATAATTTCAAAGCAACAAAAGAAGAGGGTACAATGAAAAGGCAGAATGTACTGAAGTGGCACATATCAAAATGAAAGAGTATTTTTCACACCACTGCCTTGCACTGAACTGGCTAGATTCAGAACCCTTGTACCATTCAACGGCTACAAAAGCACGCACAGAGATGTGGAGTCAAGGCCTAATTAAAATCCTTTAACAGACTGAAAGTCTAAAGAATGGCACACATTCAGGAGCTGCAGTTCAAAAAGGCTTGTCACTAGCCAAATAAGACAGCTTCAGAGTGTGCTTTTGCTGCCCTCCAATGTAACCATGCCGCCCAATTTTGCGAGGGAGTTAATTGGTTCTTTGATGTCTCTCAAAAGGTGCTGGTAGAAGGAAATAGTAGCCCTTTTTTACAGGGTCACTGTTTATTTTAAAACCTCTTCACCTCCCTCTTTTTTCCTCCTCTAGTCACCTTGCTGTTATCTTATATTGCATCTCTTCTCTGGGTCACAATTTTTTCGGACTAATTTTCACTTGCTAATTTCCCAGCAGAAGAAAAAAAAAAAAAAAAGTAGGAGTACTGTGGCTCCCCGCTGCCACCACTGATCAAATGGAACAACAAGGGCAATGCCTGCTAATATGGGAAGCTATTTAGTGGTGCGCTGCCTTTTGAAATGATGATGATAATGGATTCAGTCTGCTCATTAATGGAGCCGGAGTGCTCATTAGAGTGAACAAACAAGCCAGGTTGTCAGCGCTGAAAATGCCAAGTGCTTGTTTCTATTTTATCTGAGGAGACTAGAGACAGGGATTTTACCATTTATTACCCCTTTCTTCGCTTGACCCCTTCGCTTTTCTGGCATCAATGTCCCTCACATGGTTTAAGTCTGAAAAATGCATGCCACCTTTGTGGCGCCTCTGTGGTACAAGGTTGCATATGCTGAAGGACTAAAAGTGATTCGATTTCTGAATACCTTTTCCTCAAATACATGCCTGTTGGCATAGAAAAAAAATTAAATGTGGTGTGTATTTTCTGGAAGCCAAAGGCAACATTCATTACCATTCTCCAACAGGAGGACCATGCTGTGGGTTCATAGCTAATGGTGTTCTCACAACAGGGTTTAAACCGCTCTCTCTCAGCCTTAACATGAGTGTGTTATCCGCTGAGCCACCTGCCATCTCAAGGCAATACAGTTAGTCCGACTGGCTTTTGAGATTTCCAGTGCTGCATCATGGAGAACATGAACCCTTTCAACAAGACCGTTTGTAGACCAATGTTTGGAGATTTTACGCACAAGCCCTGTTTGCCAACAGTGTGATATTCTCTGGGCAACTGGATCTCTTTTAAGACATGCAGTGCTCTTTTAAGACATAGCATCTCATTTTAAATGTTATAATAAGGTACTCTTCTTCCTTGTTTGCTCTTACACGGAATACGATTGCTGGACTTCATCTTTGCTGAAAGAATGGATATATGCTTTCAAATTTTCTTTTCTTGTTCAAAACCATTGTTTTCTTAAGTTGTTCACTGTGTTTAGTTCCACCTAAAATCTCCATGGTTCTTGTTGCTACTTAACAATATACCATTTCCTGTTCTCTGTTCTGCAGCCAAAGAATGCTTAGCTATTTTTATCTCATGGAATTATCTATGAATCTATGAAAATTATTATATATTTTGTATGAATATATTAACTATTGAATTTTTCTGAAAAGAATATCTTGGGGGACCAGAGCCTTTATCACATGGAGGTTGTGTGGTCCAGTGGTTAAAGAAATGAGCTTGTAACCAGGAGGTCTCCCGTTCAAATCCCACCTCAGCCACTGACTCATTGTGTGACCCTGAGTAAGTCACTTAACCTCTTTGTGCTCCGTCTTTCGGGTGAGACGTAATTGTAAGTGACTCTGCAGCTGATGCATAGTTCACACACCCTAGTCTCTGTAAGTTGCCTTGGATAAAGGCGTCTGCTAAATAAAATAAATAAACATGATAAAAAAGATGCAACTGAACAGAAAACATAGACAGGTTCAATTCCTATTGTTTTAGTGGCTGTTAGTTTCAGATTAGTTTGACAGGTGGGACAGATATCATAGGAATGTGCAGGCTCAATTTTTATTGTTTTTGTCCAAGACCAGTGTTTTGGTTTTATGTGACCTGTGACGGAAATATAATGAGTTCTGGTTGTAAATCTGCCTCTCGACCTGTGAGGGCACTAAGTAGCGAAAGGGAAAGGCTTTGGACAGGTTGGTCTGACAGTTCATTCCCTGGGTCGGGAAGTCAGTCAGCCTGGAAAAAGGCAAGACTCCGGTGCATGAATGTATTGACCCGGATGGTAAACGAGGTAGCAGCTGCAGGCAATAGAGTCAGCTGCAATCGTTTACCAAGGGGTCATGCATAATCACATAAAAGGGGCCGGAGAATTGTAAATCTTTTCCTTCGCTTTTGGTTTCGAAATAGACTCGGAAGGACTCGTGCACTATGTATTAAGAGTATCGTGAGTGTTTGTTTGTTTGTCTTGTCTATAATTGTTACTTGTGTGTTTACCCACCATGAGCACTACAGCACGCACCCAGGACTGGTGACCGTGGTTGTATATTGTGGGAGAGATACTGTGTTTATTGTTTAGGGCTGCAATCCCTGTTACTGTTCTCCGTGTTTTACGCATCGCTGTGTATAACCGGAGCTTATTATTTGGTCACCAGACCTGGATTATAACGAAAATAAAACGTATATTTTTCCATACCGGATTACAAATCTCTAGTCTGTTTATTCCTGCACTGCATCACCTCTGCACCTGTACATAATCAGCAACCACCTTGCCACAGACCATAATCATGATTAGCTGTTTTGGTGAAGGATTCATGATGGAAATATAAACGCAGTTACTGCTTGTAAGATACAAATCACTTTTTTTTTAAAAACAGGATAAAAATGTTTTTTTTTTTTTAAAACAATGGACTGTTGGCATGTTTCTTAAACATAAAAGGATTATGGTTTATTTTTAGCCTAAGTAAACTATATTTGATAACAAAAAAGCTTAAGAAGAATTTGAGTTTGGAATCTTTCCCGAAGAAGAAAAGTGTGCATGGAATGCATTTAAATTGAAATATTGATATCATTATAATACTGAGGAATATGTGACTATGATATTTTCTTGAGAGGGTTTTAAAAATGTATGCTGTCCCTACTCCTTAATAAAACATCCACTTTACTTTGAGTAGGCTGAGTGGCTGCTTTCTTCTTCAATGTCACTTTTGAACATCTTTCCACAGGTCCTTAAACAGTTATTTGCAGTTAAAGTACAGTATGTTACAGGACATTGCTTGTTCAATTTGTATCTTGCTGTGTCTTCCAGGAATTCACCAAACTTTAATACATTGAAAATATTCTGCATTACTTTTGGAGACAAACCCATTGTTCGCAAACATTTACGTGATGAACATTGATGAGTTTTACAAGTGTGAATAGTCTTTACAGCCTACTGAAAAAGATAACTGGTCCTGTCGTCCTTCTTTGAGGAATCTCTAAATAAATAAAACGAACAAAATAATAACTAACAGTGAAAATCAGGAGGGAGCCTGAAACACGTTGGGCCTTCATAAGAAAAACAGTTAAGTTAAAAGATAGACCCAGATTGACAGATATCATTATTACATTATGAATCAGATTAAACAAAACAATCTATCCACTGATAACAGTACAATGCCCTCAAACAGTGACTACTCTATATCAATGTACAATATTCACTACTCACCTAATAACACCTAACTACAAGGGTGAATGGATATTAGAAGATTTACTACAATATGAATATACTATAGTTTGTTTTATTTTTAACATGGAACCTATAAAGTAAATGATCAAGCCCCAGAACAAGTAGACACAGTAACATGGATGGCAATTTTCTAAACAATTGTCTCGGTCCACCATGCATTCCCACCTTACCACCTAGTTGTTCATTAAAGAGACTTGAGAATCAGAATGCAACCATCCACCATGCAGTTCACCTGATCACCTGGACCACATTGCAGATATACTCCATGGGTCAGGAATACAGAAAACCACACTCATAGTGGTTAGATGTGGACATTGAACATTGTAGAGATTGCATTGTGTCTACCCTTAAAAGAAACATCGATGTGTTGTAACCCAAGGTTTCTAAAGTTGGGTGGGTAGGAAAGGGATTTTTCATATTTTTCATATTTACAATCCAAAAAGTTGGGATGTGATAATGTTTTCTGCTTCAGGTTTATGTGGTAAAAACTGTACTGGGAGGAACTGTTGTGCCGGTTGTGTTTTTTTTTTTATTATTGTAATAATTAATAAGGTTGAACGCGATACCCTGCAGTACCATGTGCCAATCCGCCCATCTTTCTCGAATGATTCATTTTGGCATGGAGCTCAAATACGTAGAGCAAATCCATACAAAAAAAACAACAAAAAAACCCAACGTATTTTAAGCAAGGTAAATTAGTCTTCACGTTATTTGTTATTAAAGGAATGTAACAGGGATGGCTAAGTGATAACGTCAGGCCAAAAGCAGGAACAAAAACACAAGGCAAGTACTGCAGGGCAAAAGGCGCTGCGGTGCAGTTTATTTTTAAACAAGAATAAATCATATATTTTAACAAACACACTGCAAAATAAATATTCAAACAAAAACATCTAAAACACAGGTCAGGCTGGGCAATCGCTTTCACCGATCCTGTAGTTTCTGTTTAAACACTCTGCTCACTCTCTCCTCTGAACACCCACATCAAGCGTAGAGAGCTGCAAGCTTTTATACAGGTGACCATCTTCCAAGTTAATTTATTTATTCTCCATCCATGCTGCCAAACAATAACACATTGTATTTTAAATATATATAAAATACATTCAAATCAAACAATACATTAAATCACCTGTTTAAATAACCAAAACTATACATTTGAAATCATAACAATAGCAGTAAACAAATGCTAAATAATACAAATGCACAGGGGCAGGGAGTACCCTGTTCTAAAATAAATAAATAATACATTTAAACAGCCTTTTATATGTGCAGGGCTTTTCTATTGCCCTGCTACAAAGAACTATTTCGATTCTAGTATTTTTTCCCCCCACAGTAATTTTAAGGTGCTGAAATGTTTGGAAAAAATGAATTCTGCCAAAATGAGTACCACCTGTGTAAGAACCTTCAGAATGAAAAGCCATTCTTTGCAAAATAAAAATGCATTCTACACCCAACAAGCGATTTCACTAATTATTCTATTTTACTCATGTAAAATGCTAAAAGGACATACATTAAGCAACCCTTCTGTCTGAAGCCCTAGACAGTGCACATTTCTGCATTCTGATTTCTGGTGTTAATTATCTTTTGTTTGCCCGTGATAATCCTGAGGTTGGTGTGCAGATAATGAAGGCTGTGAATCATTGCTAAGTATAAAAACAATGGTATTGTCATTACCACATCATCATTGTATTATAAATAATGAATGTAACACACATTAAGCAGAGAGGCAGACTTTATAAAATGACTTATATGAATAAATTAAATTTCAAGTCTTATTACTTTTCATTTTATATAGTGCACCCAAGTAATTAGAAGAGCACATACAAGATTTTCTTTTTCCACCTGTAGGAAATGTATTTTTACAATATACATGTCTTAAGTTGAAATGCTTGAATGTATTATTTTAAATAACATTCACAAAAAACATTGTTAACAATTTATGTGAAGGAGATCATTAATGCATTTGATTTCTACATGTTAAGGTTTAGTACATCATTTTTTTTTTTTTACAAAAGGACTAAATACTAAATGCTTGTATATAATTGTGCTGTATTAACATAGATAATTACAACGACAAATTACCTTAATGTTTCATAATCCTCAAACAAAATGACTGTCCCCTATTCATTTCTTTGTTTCATTATGCACATTTTCTTCTCAATTTAAGTCTCAGATTAAAGATAGCTCCCTTACAAATGTCTTATTTTCAAATAAAGCTACATGTTATTATTCCTGTTTTAATTTCTCATTGTTTCCAAAGACTCTCCAGATATGGTGGTGGGTCCCACTAGTTCACCTTTTGACTGCTGTTTTGTAATTTCTATTCTCTGGATAAAGAAAAAAAAAAAATCTTAGACCTTTTTGCAGCTTCCAATAATGTGTTACACACGACAGGGTTCTTGTTTGAAGTAGCAATTACAGAAGTTGCTCAGTTTTGAAAATCTAAAATCTGTTGTAACACCTTAATTTAGAGTATTCAATTAGCTGTGTTTTTTTTTTTTGGTCCTTGCACAGTAGTATCCGTGACGATTTACAGGTATCTACGTTGGAACTCCATCATAACACCCCTCCTTGTGTTGTAGTTCCACACCTTTTGGACACTACTAGACGTGCAAGTTGAGCTGTGGTAATGTTAAAGGCAGATTTATAATTTTTGCTATTTTTCAGACACTGTCTTGTGTCATTGCATTTATACCACTGTAATGTGTTTTTTTTTCCTATTCTAAATATATAGATCTAAATCAAATAAGTAATATTGCCACATAGGTCTACTGCTCAATTACTATTGTATCTGTGGCAGTTATACTGTGAGCCATTGTTTTTGCTGTAATGGTAACATTTAGCCAATCCTATCTGGAATTATATTCAAATAGAATCTCATTAGAAGCCTTCTCACTTTGGTTAATGATGTCAGATCTCATAAAGTATTGTTTAACCAATCAGAATAAGGATAATAAAAAATAAATACACAATATGTCCTTACAATTTGTAAAAATGGTTTAATTTACTATACACATAATTGTTTTTATTAAAATATGACTAAATCATGTATATGTTGTAATGTTCAGTGAATTTATACAATGCATCCTTTTTAAAAAGTGTTATTATTTGTTTATTTTGCAGATGTCTTTATCAAAGGCGACTTACAGAGACTAGGGTGTGTGAACTATGCATCAGCTGCAGAGTTACTTACAATTACATCTCACCTGAAAGGTGGAGCACAAGGAGGTTAAGGGTCACACAATGAGTCAGTGGCTGAGGTGCGATTTGAAGCGGGGACCTTCTGGTTACAAGCCCTTTTCTTTAACCACTGGACCACACAGCCTCCACAGTGTTATGCATTCCATACAGTTTTGCAGAATAACACACATACTGTAGAGCAGTAACCTTTAAAAAGTTTACATATGCAATAGAAATACCAAAATTGAATTATTAATGCAGTAACACAGATAGGAAGCAGTTCACATAGAGTGTATAAGTACATGGGATTTTATTTTGAAAAATATGAATAAGATGTGTGTGTATAAGAACAGTTAGAATATATTGTAGTATTTGCTTTCATTTTGTTTGTATTGATTTTTTTGTCCCAGATCACACATTGAAGATCACTACACAGGGCATGTTACATTTGCAAGCTCCATGTCTTGTTTTAGATTAATTATAAGGATTCTTATAAATCTCTTAGTTACATGTTCTTGTAGCAGTGCATCACGATAGCCAGTTGTTATTATAATGTCTAATGTCATTCATAATACCATTTATAACACATGTATAGATTCATTATTAACTTTTACCACGTTCTTTCTGTATGGACATTGCCTTCACACCATTCTGCATACAATACCTTGCTTAGAGTACATGTCCCACTGAAACTATGTAACTGACAAATGAAACTTTCCCATTCCATGTATCCATTTTAATGGCATGTTTTTTCACAGTGGGGGTTGGGACCCGCTGCGAGACTCACTGAAAGGATACCCACTATACATAATGTCAGGCCTTTTATAGAAACAAGTGTTCTGAAGCTCTGTTTATATAATAAGAAATCCATATATATATTTATTATATATATATTATTATTTATTTCTTAGCAGATGCCCTTATCCAGGGCGACTTACAATTGTTACAAGATATCACATTCTTTTTTACATACAATTACCCATTTATACAGTTGGGTTTTTACTGGAGCAATCTAGGTAAAGTACCTTGCTCAAGAGTACAGCAGCAGTGTCCCCCACCTAGGATTGAACCCACAACCCTCCGGTCAAGAGTCCAGAGCCCTAACCACTACTCCACACTGCTGCCCTTATACTGCTGTATATACAGTACTGTGCAAAAGTTTTAGGCAGGTGTGAAAAAATGCTGTAAAGTAAGAATGCTTTCAAAAATAGACATGTTAATAAATTATATTTATCAATTAACTAAATGCAAAGTGAGTGAACACTTGCACAAAGTCAGGGATTTTGTAGGCATATAGTCAGTTGTATGATTAAACAATTATACCAAACAGGTGCTAATGATCATCAATTCAATATGTAGGTTGAAACACAATCATTAACTGAAACAGAAACAGCTGTGTAGGAGGAATAAAACTGGGTGAGGAACAGCCAAACTCAGCTAACAAGGTGAGGTTGCTGAAGACAGTTTACTGTCAAAAGTCATACACCATGGCAAGACTGAGCACAGCAACAAGACACAAGGTAGTTATACTGCATCAGCAAGGTCTCTCCCAGGCAGAAATTTCAAGGCAGACAGGGCTTTCCAGATGTGCTGTCCAAGCTCTTTTGAAGAAGCACAAAGAAACGGGCAACGTTGAGGACCGTAGACGCAGTGGTCGGCCAAGGAAACTTACTGCAGCAGATGAAAGACACATCATGCTTACTTCCCTTCTCAATCGGAAGATGTCCAGCAGTGCCATCAGCTCAGAATTGGCAGAAAACAGTGGGACCCTGGTACACCCATCTACTGTCCGGAGAAGTCTGGTCAGAAGTGGCCTTCATGGAAGACTTGCGGCCAAAAAGCCATACCTCCGATGTGGAAACAAGACCAAGCGACTCAACTATGCACGAAAACACAGGAACTGGGGTGCAGAAAAATGGCAGCAGGTGCTCTGGACTGATGAGTCAAAATTTGAAATATTTGGCTGTAGCAGAAGGCAGTTTGTTCGCCGAAGGGCTGGAGAGCGGTACACGAATGAGTGTCTGCAGGCAACAGTGAAGCATGGTGGAGGTTCCTTGCAAGTTTGGGGCTGCATTTCTGCAAATGGAGTTGGGGATTTGGTCAGAATTAATGGTCTTCTCAATGCTGAGAAGTACAGGCAGATACTTATTCATCATGCAATACCATCAGGGAGGCATCTGATTGGCCCCAAATTTATTCTGCAGCATGACAACGACCCCAAACATACAGTGAAAGTCATTAAGAACTATCTTCAGCGTAAAGAAGAACAAGGAGTCCTGGAAGTGATGGTATGGCCCCCACAGAGCCCTGATCTCAACATCATCGAGTCTGTCTGGGATTACATGAAGAGAGAGAAGCAACTGAGGCTGCCTAAATCCACAGAAGAACTGTGGTTAGTTCTCCAAGATGTTTGGGCCAGCCTACCTGCCGAGTTCCTTCAAAAACTGTGTGCAAGTGTACCTAGAAGAATTGATGCTGTTTTGAAGGCAAAGGGTGGTCACATCAAATATTGATTTGATGTAGATTTTTCTTCTGTTCACTCACTTTGCATTTTGTTAATTGATAAATATAAACTATTAACATGTCTGTTTTTGAAAGCATTCTTACTTTACAGCATTTTTTCACACCTGCCTAAAACTTTTGCACAGTACTGTATGTCAAGAATTAATAAAGAAGTTTTTTTATTGTATGGCAGTGATATAACTTTATGCATATCAAATAATAAAACAAAATCTATAAATACCTAAAAAGTTCAGCTGAACAAAAATGTACATATCAAAGTCTAAAACAGCAAATCTGGTATAGTATTTAACACAAATATACAGTGCTTTATGTTTACTTAATCAATTGGGTGTAATTGATTATTTCTCCTGTTCTCTTTTTTTGTTCAGAGTAACTGCAATTCAACTGCAGCAGTGGCAATAGCATCCCATGTCTAAGCGATTAATTGGAATGCTTTGCTTGCAATTAAGAAGTTATGATTGTTCATCAGTCTTTTTATCTATGACCATAAAATACAATGAGTGTCTTGGACTGATAACTATTTGGAACCCCCCTTATTTTTGCAACAACAAAGAACATCTCCTGGATGAAAGCCAAGCATAATTCTTTGAAGCCACAGAAAAGGCAGTTGGATCAATACTCATAAATCTCTTGTTTATTATTGAATCAATTGCTACATTCAGAAAGGATATACTAGACTAATTGTTTTAGGAATAATCATTTTACTGAGGACTTTTGGATGATTAGAAACTGGGCAAACTGAACCAATCATTTACTGCAGTTTAAAGCTTGCTTAACTCTTCTGTGGAGTGTTAGATTTGGAACAGCAAAACTGATTATCATTTCATCGTGAACTGCAGTTTCTTCAGCAGACAAAGAGAGTGAAAGGGGTTTTACTGAAGAAACAAGAAGGCATTATGTGTCTTTTTCTCTTATAAAGCCACTTCTTCTTGCCAATATAAATAGTCAGTAATGCAGACTTTCCCTTCCGGCTTTTATCACTAATAATAACTTTTTGGCATACCATTTAATGCAAGTGAAAAAGTCCAGATACAGTTTCCATACTGTAAAAATTGTTTAGACTGGAAGAGACCATGCTAGCATTAGATAATTAATTTGCAATAATATGAATGAAATATTTAACAAGAAAGATTACATTTTTAAAAAAGAGTCTATTCTACTTCCTAAGACTCAGACCTCAAAAAGAAAAATATTATAGTGGTCATTAAAACACACACACACACACTCACACACATTTAGACTTAAATAAGTATAATTAAAAAGAGTTGGGCAGCATTGTAGATCACAAAAAAAAGGCTCTTATGTTGGTAACACAATTAAATACAAGTGCAAATGCAAGCAATAGACTGTTCCAAGACACATTGTAAAATATAAAATTTAAATGATAATAGTTAAATCTATTAATGTGTAATACTGTAGTTTCAAACGTTACCTGTAAATGTTTTAGACAAGCTTGTACGTATTGTTTATGAACAGCAATCCCGTATGGCTTAACATAGACTTAGTTTTTTTTCTAATAAACCTTTAACTTGAGACACGTAAAATAAGGTGCTGTTTCTTGGTGCTGACAACACAGTACAACTGGGGGAAAAAAGTGCCACATGTCCTTTTGGGGTCAATTATATATCCATAGATCCATAGAAAGACTGCATTCTACTTGATTACATTCAGAGTGCATTTGAAGCATGCTTTAGCGTGTAAAGTTCTATTTAGTAGCTTATTGTATTTTAAAGGTCAGTTGCTGTTTCACATGACCATGTTACCAAGATAAGGTCATCATCTGTTATCTATTGTTCTAAACATTGACTTATCTACTCATACACACACACTTGAGCCATAAGCCAAAGAGGTTTAAATTTACATTCAACACAGGTTCATATAAATTCATTACTTTTTGAAAAAAAAAGATCCCGCTGATCAATGAATAGCTATATTATGTGAACTAAAATATGTAAACCTGTGTGTGTTGATTGCAAAAAAAATTAAATACAGTAGTGTTGTTCAATGTACAATACTTGTAAGACTTGCATACTTGTACAATGCACTGGTAAATTGTTTTATGAAATAATAAAAAAAAAAAATGTTCTTTTACATTTTTAAACAGATCTGGGGCTAAGTAGACTATCACTGCTGTTTGTTCAGATTTTTTTTTTCAAGCAATCAACAAAAACGTGCAAATTAGACAATAAAAAGGGCATTGAATGACAGAAGCTGAAACACTGTCTTTTTTCTATAAAGCTGAAAGAACAAAATATATTTAACAGAACAACTGAGTAGTTGTCTCTGAGCCATGCTGATAGACTGTTACTGTTTCAAACGCAGTAATGGTCTGTCCCAGCTGGGTCCATTAGATATCACACAACTCCCACATTATGTACTGAAGATGGCAGATGCATGTGTGTGGAGCTGTCACAAGGGGATCTTAAAGAGGGGGGACAACTTAAACACAGCACAGCCACCTGCTTTCATTTAAAGTCTGTACAATACCATTTTTATATCATGGAAGGACTGCTTAAAAACAGATTGAGTATGTCTGCTTCCATTTAGTATATAGCTTTAGTTTTAATGAATGTGGAAGCTTTGCATCATCACAGCATTTATTTTTAGACTGTGTCTGTGCTACAGGAGAAAGGGATGAAAAGGCAGGCTGTTTGAAATGTTGCTATGAAATCATGTCACATGACAAAGACCTATAGATCAGCTAATGTACATGTCTCCATCACTGTAGTTATCATGTTCTTAGTGCATATGTTTTTGACAGAATTCATGGATGTTGCACACTTGTTCCCCCCCTGGCATATGCACATAAATATTGTCTATTCTCGCAGGTAAACGGGATAAGTTCCTCTCTTCGTGCAACATACTTCAGATCCTGAGCATGCTGTAATCAAGCTATTGAGTTTGGTGGGCACAAGTGCAATTACACAATAACAAACCAGATGTGTAACATTACGGCTGCCATGTAAGTGTTTAGTTCTGGGAATAACATAGTTTTAACCCGTTAAAGCCTGAAGGGACAGCTGGTTCTAAAATTCACTTGACAACTATGGAACAGACACTATTTGATATCATTAAAAAATGTGGCTCCATTG
Organism: Acipenser ruthenus; assembly: GCF_902713425.1. NCBI lineage: Eukaryota > Metazoa > Chordata > Actinopteri > Acipenseriformes > Acipenseridae > Acipenser > Acipenser ruthenus. The sequence goes on along the minus strand of NC_081195.1, from coordinate 59,216,958 downwards.
ATTTACATACAGCACAACATTACAAAGTTAGTATCGGGTATGACCTCCCCATTGACACATAGACCTGATCAGCCTCTGGATAGAATGCTGTGGGATGTTCCGCCACTCTTCCTGTTTAGCTGCAGCCAGCTGGCAAAGGTTGGCTGATTGTGGTTGTCTCCTGGCGATTTGGTCCCACGGATGTTCTGTTGGACTCAGGTCAGGAGATAAAGCTGGCCACGACAATACCTCGACATTATTTTCTTGAAGTCGTGCAATTGTAATCCTAGCACTGTGTGGTCTTGCATTGTCCTGCTGGAAAATCGACACTTCCGGATTGGCTTGCAAGAACGGAAAAACTGTTACCTCAAGGACTTCGTCAATGTATCGCTAAGCAGTAAGGTTGCCCTCAAACTGCACCAAAGGCATTCTTGTGTTAAAGGAGATTCCTCCCCACATCATCACACTTCCACCACATCACCGGCTGGCTTGAACAATGCAACAGTCAGCATAACGCTTACCATGGCGTCTCTACACACGTTGTCTTCCGTCAGGTCTGTCAAGGAAAAACAGCATTCATCGGTGAATGAAACACTCCACCACTCTCTGCCGCCACCACAGATGTTTTCTGGCCCACAGAAGATGACGATTTAGTTTCTCAGCTATCAACATGTTACCCCTGAATGGCCTCTGAGCATGCAAATCATTTTCACGCAGACAGCGAGCTACAGTCATTCTGCGGATGTGCAGGTTATTTCTTTCTGGAATTTCTTGTGCTGTAGCCACTGCAGTCTGAAAACGATTATGCAGATGGATCAGTCAGATGTGGCGGTCCTGGGCCGGTGTGGTGACCCTCTGCCTTCCAGGATATGGCCTGTCCCTCACAGAGCCGGTTTCCTGGTTTGTCTGGTCTAGTCTGCTGATTGTTGAAATAGAACATCCCATTCTCCGTGGAACTTCTCACACAGACAGGCCACCTTCCATCATGCCGATAGCAACCAGGCGATCTTCATTACTCAAGCTGGGCATGGTTGTATCTTTCGCTGTTCTTGCGATAATTAAAATCATGTCTTTTAGAATGGCTATTTATACAAATCCTTAATCAACTCATTTTGGCAATTTTAACTCAAATCAAATCCAAACACTGAGCACCTGGTGTTATTATGAAATCACATGACTTGAGTTCAGTATTTTGTTATCGCAAGGAACAATACTACTCAAACAATCAACAAACCTATCTGCTCACTATTTAAATAACATTATGTATGTGCCCAATGAGCTATTGATGTAAAACATAGACTGTTATGTTTTCATTGTGCATCAGTATATATATAATAAAGCAATGGTAATACCATTAACATCATAATATTATTGTTTGTTAAGTTGAACGAAAAAATAAATTTAAATAATTTCATATTTACTTAGTTTGTTTAATTTCTGGATTTGAAACATATGCCTTCTCTGTAAGTGCTGTATTATTTTGCTAAATATATCTAACTGTAATTGTAAATCTTACAATATATAAACAATTGCAATGCATGCTTTTACCATCTAGGTGTTTGCAAAATACCCCCACTCCCCCCAAAAAATTAATCTGAATTAACCATATATAGAATAACTTGTACTGAGGTTCAAATTATCACTGTCAAGAAAAATGACGTATCAGAAAGCAAGTGGCTTACAATTTTCTCTTTAGTGTTTATATATATATATATATATATATATATATATATATAGCTTTTCTTTGAATATTTTGAAGTCAAACATGAGAGGCAATCTGTGCGTTTGTCAGAGTTTGAGAGTGTGAAAAATTGCTCCCTTAAATCATTTAAGCTGAAAAGCAACTTATTCCTGCTGAGATAATTTTACATTGACTTACCGTGCAAGCCCTTCAGGCATTCCCAGCTCAAAGCAGAAGTTTTGAAGGTAAAAACATAGAGCGAGAACATGAGAGAAGCTGGGACAAGGATCAGCAGCAACTCCAGGCATTCAGGCAGATCTGACTTTGATTAATTGGAGAGCTGCTTTTCTATTTCCACATGTACCGCCTGATAGAAAGGTAGAGTGGACCGGGATATACTGACTTGGAGCTGACTCTGTTAGATAGCAGCAGGTTTTGACATCCTCTGCAGCGCTTGCAGGATATTTGCTTAGGATGACTAAATTACTGGAGCACGTTGTTAATTTATTCATGCTGAGAAAAAAAATTATCTTAACAGAAGAATTCATATTTTGTCTGCTGTAATGAAGTCACTTAAACAGTTTAAGGAAGTCATGTGTTCATTTTATTCAAAAATAAATCAATTAAAAAAAAGATGCTCGAGAAATGAGTTGCCAGTAAAATATATAGATACTGGTTTTGAAAGCCCCTTTTAATTCTAAGGCATAAGAGAATATTTTACTTTATAAACTTTTATAAACTTTTATCATCTGATGACAAATACTTTACTACCTTTTGTTTTGTTTTGCTGTTTAGGATCCTTTTAGGTTACAGTAAGGTCTGTTTAATAAGGAGGAGATCTATTACATTCTCCCCCTCGTCAGCACGTAAACACAAGTGCCCCTCCCTCTTGGCTCAGGGAGTTTCATCATCAGGCTTGTCACTAGAATCATGTGTCTCACAAGCCAGCATAAAAACCCATTGCTTTGGCTGAACAAGGTTGGGTGGAAAAGAGAGCGAGACAGTAAGAACTGAAACTAAATAATTCATAAACAATTGCTATGCGTGCTGGCTTTACACCAGCACGATACTTCTTTTATTTAGTGTCCACTTTGTTTTATGTTTTGTCTGTTTGTTTTGGCCAACGTGCCGTTTACTTTCAAAAGTGTTTTGTTGAAACTTTTTATTTAATTAATAAACGTGCGCATCAGCACTTCCTACCCCAGTACTGTGTGTGTCTATTTCTGGTCTGACGTCACCCACTAGCCATCCTGTTCACAAGGAGTCAGGATTCTTTCCTGTAAGGCAGCACAGAAAGGGCTTAACAACTCAGCCCATTGAATTGAATGGAAAGGCAAGAGCTGAACGCAAACCCTCACAGTTTAAAGATGAACGTCTTTCTGATGTCAGTATGATCAATTCATCAGCTGCTAGGAGGAGATCCATTACAATTGCAAACCTGTTGGCAGGCTTTGGAAATTGTTGCAAAGGAGTGACGTTTCATATTGAAAGGTATATGTGTTCCATTTATGATTATGCCATGCACAGTTTTAAAAGACATTACAGAAGGTAACCTACTTTGCACACACTTGCTTGAATACAATGCTTGAAGCACCCCTATGTTGTAACTGTATCTTTATTAGCAGTTGCAATTTGAAAAATATTTCTAACTTTCTTGAAACTTATCAAGACTTGGGATTCCTATTGGTGAATTTCCAGGAGATATCTGCCTGTTGTATATTCTTAGTAGAACTATTCATAGTACCTTGAGTAAAAACCTAGACACGGATTAATGAGACAGACATTAGCAGTAAACTAAACCAAATTATTATTTTTTTGTTGTATTTTACATATCTTATGTCCATCTTAAAAATACCTGCCACTGGCTGTTAACAATAAGTCATAAATAGATAAAATTGATAGTAAAGCACTAGCCACTCAACATATTAAGAGAATCGAGAATTAGCCGTGTCTAAATCACAGTAGCATGCTTGCCTTTCCTGTGCTGCATACATATCCTGTAGTTGATCCATAATTATAAACACCCAATCAAAAGATGAATAAACTGATATACTGAAGTGGTACTGAAAGGAAAAATAAAATTAAAAAACTAAATAACATTGACAAATACAGAGTTTGTCTATTTTTAACTGTTCATTTTTAGTACTGCAATTTAATGTAGAGTGAGAGCAAAAATCTAGCACAGGACCAAAGACATATAAAGGTGTCTTAAAGTTAGGGGACTTGTACCAGGAAGCACTGGACCTGTTCCAGAGTACTGTAATCGTCTGTATATTATGTGCACCCTATGCATAACACTGAGCAGCCAGGTATACTAGCATAGCAAACACCATATTATACTACATAGAATACTATAACCCAGAAACACTGCACTCTTTATAAAACACATAGATTCTCTAAAATTTGTGAGAGTGTGTTTCATGCTTTAAATATTACGGTACTCTTCATTTTGATTTTGTGCCGATTTAATTAATGCAACAGGTTTCATACGGATGAATTTTAAAGATTATAAAGTGTAAATGTGCATCTCATCAGGACTTACTGTAGATTTTTCTAATATCAAATTCTGAAACTAGAGCCTCACTCAGTAAAATAAAGCACAATTGACCACCACAATGTTTTCTTAAAAATAAAATGATATTATGTACAATAATATTTATCAGAACTTTGTATAGAAGCAGTATCAATTAATCTTTAACTTGTGATAATGGTTTTTGTGTTTGTCTCACCAAGCGAGGTAATATGAAGCATTTTAATGTGTTTTGTTGCACAATTTACATGAATAAGACATAAAATACAATGATGACATTCTCTACATTCAGTGCATATTGGACTTGTTCTGTATTAAGGAACTGAATCAAAAGTCCAATCAAAGCCCACATGCAAGTGCTGAGCGATCACGACAGTACATAGGAGGCTTAGAATGATCTACCACTCCACTATTTAAATCATAAGGAAATGTTTCTAATATTTCTCATAGTCATTGTGACATTTTAGGTCACTGATGAGGGAAAGAAAACCTATTTAATTACAATAAAAACATGGTTCTTTTAAGTTATAGTGATGGCACCATAGGATACATGACTCAGACTGCTCTGATGTTTTGAACTTCAGCCTTAGTATTATCATAATCTATTAGGGAGGAATTACCTCTAGCTTGAAAATACATGTCATCATCTCAATTGGAATTCAGAAAAGTCTTTATATAGCATGTAATGACTATTCAGCATGGGGTTTATGTCTTCCCTTCAAGAGCATAAGGCCTCACAGGTAGACTAAGTAGATAAAAAATAAAGATCCCATCATGAACAACCCTTGAGAGATCATTTAGCAACTGTACAGATGTTGCAGAAGGCTGATGAGCCTCAAAAAACAAAGGAGGAATTTTGCCATACGAAAACCATTGTGGGATTAGTTAACATCTGCATTAAAGTGATTTTCTTTTTTTTTTTTTTTTTTGGTTGATTGCTTCAGTTGATACTCGGTAATCTTCTGTACAGTATGCTGTTTTAAGCTCTACATCATTACCCCATTGCCATACACTTATTTGTAATGCCTTAATATTTTAAATACCGCATTTGAGTGCTCTGGTTCGATAGGTGAAGGTCTGTTAAATCTAGGAGTAAGTAGCAGCCAGGAATATATCTTGGCACAGTTTAAAACTGGATCAGGAATTAACTCATAATTACCTCTGTAGTTATTCCTATTATTCTGTAACTTCTACTTTAATGAACTTCTTCAACTACAGTTCTCAGACAAGCTCTGTGCATAACAAAAATACACTGAACACGATTAGAGGTAGCCAGTGAACACATAAACATAAGACACTCAATCTAAATAAAAACAAAAACAGATATGGAACTTATTGAATGTATTGATCTGGAGTAAGTTGTGGTTTAAACATTTCGAATGTTTTGTCGTTGACATTGTGAGTGCGAGAGCTACACACTCAGCTAAATTATAAGTGTAGTTGCTGCTAATACTGTGCGTTCGAATGGAAACTTATGCTAAACTCAATCAATGTAATGCTGCCAGTTTTAATAACAACAAGGTACTTGTACAGTTTTGTTCTTTTTATTTTTTGTGGCCAAAAAGAAATGCTATGCCCAGAAAAAAAACACTCTTACTGTAAATTATTTCATTTGATGTCAAATTATATTTTTGCACACCAGTTTTTCTTTTATTGTCAGTTGTTTTACATCAAATAGAAGTCTGATTCTAATAAATAATTGAAACAGATGGTAACCCAGCCAATTGAAATGCTTGTTTTCTCAACCCAAAAACTCCAAAGAAACTCAAGTTTCTCATTCGCAGCACCAATGCATCAGCTGCAGATACAGTGTCTGGGGATAGAGTAGGAACTATAAAGAAAGGCAAAATGATGTTTTTCTTCTGACGTCAGTCTTCTTGTGGTTCCAATAACCTTGAAGTTATTTTACCTGGCTGGGTCACCAGGTGATTCAGCTAAAACCAGTTCATTACGCTGCAAGATTTTTAATACTTCATGTACGTTATTCAAACTTTAGAGATGCGTTGTAGATTATTAACAAAGAAGGACATTTATGAATGTCTAGGTTTGTCTCAGTGATCACATTCGAGATGTAATGTTATTATTGCTGTTGCTGTTATTACAGCAATTCTAACAGACCATAATAAAATATCCAGATAAATAAAAATATCCAGTTTAAATCATAGTTGAACATAAATTAAAGCTCTTCTGTGCTGTGATGGTAATTGCTGAAGAAGTGCTGAGGAGTATATTTATATATGTGCAGTAATGTCTCATAGGGACTAGTTGGCATGCATGCTCTTCTGATACATTACAAATCTGATTTTGAGCAGTATCTTTTAATTTTATCAGCGATATTAGTCCTAATAATGCAAACACTTTTTTTTCGTCGTTTTTATAATGTATGTAGAAATGGAAATGCAGAACAGCAGATACATCTCACAGGGTTTGCTTGATTGATTGTTTCTGCTGTATATGGGCGAGTCAATTTGTCAAGTCAATTTGTAAATCGGATGTTATGAAGCTTTTAGTATTGATGTCAAAATAAAAACATCAAAACAGAAAGCTAATTTTATAAATCGTTCAGTGTTTATGTGTAAAATGTACTCAACATCAAAACTAAACTGTTTATCATTTAAAATTCAGTTCTCTGGGCACTAAGGGCCTGCTACTGTATATTAGAATTCTGCCCATGTGAAATGAACGTATTCCAAAATAAGCAAAATCATGTGCAGAATACTATATTATACTAACTAATATAAAATACTATATTAGTTAATATTTATTTTTTTTAAAAAATTTTTTGCAAAGTCTTTTAATATTTGGAGTAAATGCATTTTTATATTGTTTTTCTAAGTCCTCCACTATTTAAATCAGCCTATATACTATAGTTCAAGTGTGGAATATGTGCTGCTTTTTTGTTATTCCATTAATGTAGGGGACAAAACAAATCACAATAATAATTATAAGTGTGTTTCAAACTAAAGTCCTTTCTGTTTAGTATGCCCAATTATATTTAAAATGAGTAACACTTATTTTGAACGTATTGCAGATACTACTTGTTTGAAGATTCCTTCATTACGACAAGCACACAAAATCCCAATATATGTCACGATACTCAGTTGTAAGGTCTCTGTTTTGATGACCCTGTTATTGAAACTGAACACTGTAACTAAACATCAGGCTTGGATTCCCACACAGTCCAAAACAATTGTCCAAATCATGCAGTGGAGACATCAGGCAGGAAACGGACTACTGGCTTGAATAAATGGTCAGTGGATCAGATTTACATGATTTCTGGCATTTGGCTGGCTTAGAAAAAAAAAATCTGTCAGCTTTATCTGACACTTTTCTGACAAGCCTTAAGTCAGCCACGTGTGTCCGTATGTAAAAGCATTTAGGCTCTGCTCTAGTACAGTGGCTCTTATTGGCCGTTTCCAATTTACTAGTACAAGATATGACATGACTGGAAAAAAAAACAGTAAGTATGTAGCATTCTAAATGCTACACTACAATAGGTCTGTTTGTGGCATGTTTTTAAATGCCTGTTTGTGAATAATCCTATAATAATGAGGAGATGATACTGAAATGGAGAACATGACTAAAGCATTGACCTTTCGGCGCTGGGATTTACAACACCTAATAATAAGGTCTGTTGAGTAAGCAACTTACAAAGCAAGGCTAAAATGGCAAGAAGATGTTTCAAATGTTATTTCACAAGTCAATAAACTTTGAAATGTGTAAGTTCTGCTTTTTAATTGCTTCTGTGTTTGATAAGGAAGACAGCAGGACCCCAAGGCATCTGTACAACCGGTATGTTAAATAGGAGATCAACAATCTGTATGTGAACTATCTACATTTATGGATAGCTGGAGGCAGTATTCAAAATGTTTTGAGTAAAATGTTCTTTTATTTGCTTTCAGACATTGTAGCAATAATATGGTATATTTTGCACATGTTTCTGTGTATTCTGTTTACATATCTACAAAATCTTTGTAATAAATGAACCACCAGCCTTTTGTAAAAGTATGGGGTAGATCCAATCATAAAAGTTACAGCAACTGAAATATTTCCCTGTTTTAAGTTCTTTGGCACTTTCTGCAATGCAGGGGTGTGTCCTCCTTTGACTAAATGTTTGATTAAGATATGCAACACAGAAGAAATGTGGACCATAAAGTGGCACAATATTATTAGATTGAGTCTACCCCTTAGTAGCAACAGGATATTCCTAATAATAAGAACATAAGAACGTAAGAAAGTTTACAAACGAGAGGAGGCCATTCGGTCCATCTTGCTCGTTTGGTTGTTAGTAGCTTATTGATCCCAGAATCTCATCAAGCAACTTCTTGAATGATCCCAGGGTGTCAGCTTCAACAACATTACTGGGGAGTTGGTTCCAGACCATCACAATTCTCTGTGTAAAAAAGTACCTCCTATTTTGTGTTCTGAATGCCCCTTTATCTAATCTCCATTTGTGACCCCTGGTATTGTTTCTTTTTTCAGGTCGAAAAAGTCCCCTGGGTCGAAATTGTCAATAAATTTTAGAATTAAATTAAAGCTTTGTGGCATGATACAAGACTTTTATCAGACTGTACCCGTACATTAAATTTAGTAAATTGCCTGAACACCATTAATCAACAGGTCAGTCCATGCTTTACTTACATAATTCCCTGTTTGCTGAAATCATGTGTGAGTCATTTTATAGAAAGCATAGCAATTGTCCTGTTCCAAATGAAATTGTGGTACAAGCTTTCAAGATGAACTTTAAAATGCTTTTGAGATGAATTTGAGATGCATTTGAGACAGTCATACCGACATCTCAGGGCCACATTCATAAAACCTAACAACATTTTACAACATCCACGTTATCATGTTAACAGAATGTGCAGCACATCCTTTTTTACAAACCATGGCTAAAACTGTGCTGCTGCATTTACCGGTATCGTCCTAATGATAATAAAAGTGTACTGAACAGGATGTGGGATCTCATTACAGTGCTTCCCCTTTATAACGCTGTAGTCGGGAGCCATGTTTGTGTTCCACCTTATAACGAGAATACTAGTGTTAGTGTAGTGGCATTATGGGGCAAATGGGAACCATGACCGTATCGCCTTATAACCTGTTCCGCAGTATAAAGGGCTGCCTTATAAAGGGGGAGCACAGTACTTACCACATTGCTGCCACATCTGTTGGATGTATTCCTGCAATACATTTTTAAACATGATCACAATTGTTTTGATATTATTATTATTATTATTATTATTATTATTATTATTATTATTATTATTATTATTATTATTATTATTATTGTTATTTATCATTTGCCATTTGAGGAATCAATGATATGTTTCTGATAGAACAGGTACTGTGACATTAACAAGACCAATGTGAATAATAAGTGATTAAAATATGTAAAATGATATTGTGGGAATACTTAAAACACAACAGGCATTATGCTAAATAATATTAATACCAAATTTCATGTACATACTTTTGATATATGACATGGTCAGCAACCTTTTCATCATACTTGTAATTAAAGCTTTTGTGGCATGATATAAGACTTTTATCAGACTGTACCGGGACATTCAATTTAGTAAATTGCCTGAACACCATTAATATTTGCTAGCATTTGGAAGAAGAGTGAAATTACACACACTAGGCTATTTTTTAAACATTTGCAAACCCATTGTTTTGTTTCAGTGAATACAATGTTGGTGATTGTGTACAGTATGGAAAAAAGGTCAGGTTTGAAAGCAATTATTTGATTGTTTAAACCTGCACATAGTTTTGTTCAGTCTGAAGATATCAGGTAGGACACTTAGAAAATTGTCCTACAGTTTAATGAGTTTCTATCACTTTTTTGAATGTTACAAATCTGAACACAACCAAACTTCAAATATAATGCCGAAATTTAACCGAGGAATCTTTGGTTTCTTTTAACGTTTGGTTGTTATAGAAACTCAGTTTGTAGGTCTTACGATGTTTTATTTAGGCTACATTCACACGGTCCGTTTCAAATGGACTTGGTCTGGTTTGTTTAATTTGAAACAATGTAACAATGTGCTTATTGTTCACGCTTATCTGCGAGCAAAGGGACCGAGTTCGTTTGGATGAAAGCTAAAGTTTTTTTTTTTTTTTTTGGTCCTTTTCCATTTTTATTAATGACCGAGTTCGTTTGGGTTCACAATGCAGTTTGCAAGTGCACTCGGCTCATTTATATGGTGCGTGTGAACCGGATGTTTACACTATCCTGCAAGCAGTGCCGATGCCTTACAATTTAAATCCAAACAAATTCAAATAATGAAATTGCACATCATAACTTTTAAAGTATTTTTAAAATGCTTACAGTATACATATTAAATGCTGAAGAAAGGTAAAAACGCATGCACCAATCAGCAGCTACACTGACATCTGTTTCATCCAATGGAAGCACCAAAGGTTTTTTTGGTTTTGGTTGATTGATATTTAAACTTATGAAAGATAGTATGCAGACTTAAGGGCTCGCTAGTTTCCTGTATTCTGGGAGTCATTTTATTAAACAAGTTTGTTACACATGCTTACACATCTATACAAATGTGTGTTGAAATATCTACTGCCAAATTAATTATTGTTAGCTATCATGGTACATATGTTCTTCTCACTACTCATTATTCTCACAAAGCTACGTATTCTTAATAGAATGCTGTAAAACTACATGAATGTATTTATATCACAATTGTAATTTCCCTCAAGCCTTGCAATTTTGTCAGCGGTAAGTGTATTTAGAGTATTTTAATATTGAGTTATTTAAAATATTTTATTATTATTATTATTATTTATTTCTTAGCAGACGCCCTTATCCAGGGCGACTTACAATTGTTACAAGATATCACATTATTTTTACATACAATTACATTATTTTTTACACATTATTTTTACATACAATTACCCATTTATACAGTTGGGTTTTTACTGGAGCAATCTAGGTAAAGTACCTTGCTCAAGGGTACAGAAGCAGTGTCCCCCAACTAGGATTTGTATAACTTTTACACATCTCGTTTTTTTCAAGATAACGCTAAAGATAAGGCAACTTGCAATTAAAATTACATTCACTCTCTTTATACAAGACATCATGTAAGGTTTCCTGTTCAAAAAAGTAATGAATGATCAATTACCTATCTTATGGTCTGCTCAGAAGTAGACTATACTTTAAGTACTCCAGATACCGGTACCAAATAGTTGTATGTTAGATGTATACTATAATATAAATCCTTTAAGAAATACTGGGTCTTGTGTTTTTAAGTTTATAATTAAATATTTAGAATTTAGCTAATTGAGCAAAGTTTGTGAAACAGATTTTTCTTTGGAATTTAGAGTTTAGAGTGTTCAGGAGAACTGAGGTCAGTGGGCCACAACCAAGCCAATTGCCTCTTTACACCCACGACTCAAGCAGATGTGGATGAGTTCTGTAGGACAAAGGCCAGCCATGCAGGTGTCCACTCGAGGAGGGTCCACTGTGATGAGAAGAATCAGTCCCTGTTGGTTTTGCCTTCCTAACCCACAGGAACAGTAGAGCCAAAGCCACACTCCCTGTGGAATTGCTACTGAAGACCTGTGCTCACTTGACTATATGACTGTGGCAATGTGCCCCGCCCCTGTGTGCATGTGTGTGTTATGTGTTGTATGTTGCGTGTGTTAATGTTGGTGTATAGAGATTGGTACACGGAATATAAACGGGTCTGTGTTTCACGTGTGATTTAAATTGTATATTTGTATTTAGGCACGGGATTGCACATCACTGCACGTGCATTTAAAGTATAGTATGTGAGCACGGGGTTGCACAGAATTAATTCACGTGCTGGGATTCAAGTGAATAATTAATTACTAATTGAATCCCAGCACAACAGTATATATAGATGCACATTTCTTTCACTCGGGGTTGGGTGTTCGAGAGTGGAGAACGGGAGAGAGAGAGAGGAGTTAAAATAAGTAATAATAATAAGTGTTTTGTACTCACCGTGTTTGTTTGTCTCCGTGCACCGTTTATTACGTGTTAGTTCGTTTTGTTTGTCTGTTTATTTTGGCTACAAGTGCCGTGTCCTGTTTTGTGTTTAAAACCTTTTATTTTCTGTTCTGTTTAATTATTAAATGCTGAGCGCGATCACGCGCTCAGCTTCACCAAAACCTCAAGTCTCGGTTGTTTATTTCCTGGATCTGGTCTGACGCCACCCACTCCGGCCGTCTTTGTGACAATGACTCACCCTGCACAACATGCAGCTTTTACCAGGTCAGCCGCTTGGTGGAAAAGATCATATTTTTACCCTTGTGAAAGTTTTCTTCCTCATAAGATAGATTTTTCATCTCCAAAAGAACAATACCTCATTGAAATTAGCATGTGGTTATAGGCAGATTACACTACTAATCTGCATGCTTATGGGTGCTCAAAAGCTGAGAAAATCATGTAGTGAATTACCAGTAAACAAATATACTGACGCGAGAAACAGGCTAATAAATCTCTGTATTTTACCCAAGCGAAATTAATTTTAGTGACTGAGGTCCCAAATGACACAATCAATCCCCAAACAAGTAGGGTGTGAATAGCTGTCTACTTATACCCATAAACAGACGGATAGCACAAAACAAATCATACAGTAGCATAGTGTTACCTAGCAATGAACAGTACTTTTCTCTGATCTCCAAAAATGCAAAAATCAATTTTACAAATGTTATTGTGCTTGTATATTTCAATATTTTTTTCTCTTTAAGAACTAATGTTTTGTGACTCATTTCGTATAATTGCTCAAGTGATCTGTACCTTGGATTTTAAAAGATCTCCATTTGGGAAACGCACACCAGTGTTGTGATTCAGCTTTTTTCTAAAATAAAATAAAATCAGAAAGCACTATTCATGTGGGGAAATTTTCAGTGTCTGACAACAAACCTCAAATAACAGTAACTTTCACAAGAATCTTGATAATAAGAGGGCAGGATATCAATCTTCATTTTGTGTTTCTTGAGAGCCAGTTGTCAGATATCCAGCAGTGTCTAAAACAACTCATTGTATCATACTATCACCAGAACCTGAGGGTATCTATGCCTCCTGTCACACTTTCACTATCTCCTGCTGTCAACTATTTGCCTCCTCAGAGTGTCACCCCTGTACAGAGATGTGCGTTGGTGAAACACAGCGAAAAAATATACCCCACCTAAACTACAGCTGCAAAAACACATCTGTTTTGAATGCTGAACCCTTTCAGATATTTGCTTGCCTCATTTATTTATTTTTTTTACATTTCACATTAGTTATTATTTTGTAACCTTTGGTCACATTCTACGTGTTTTTTTGTTGCTCCAATATGTAGTTATCACTTTATTAAGGCTTTGAGCTGATGGTGGTACCTAACAGCTTACCTCATTCCATTCTAATAATGTGACACCATGATCTCCATCTCAGCCCCGTGTGTCACAAGTAGGTCTGCACAAACGTTTAGTGTTCGACTCAGCGAAAGGCTCAAATCTGACCCTCAAAAGCTTGATACTCTTTGAAAACAGGTACCAGTCAAAGTCAACGGGAGTCTTCTCATCTTTTTTCACTAGGTAAACTATTGCGAGTTAAATTCTAACACTTCTTACCCCCATATTAACCAACATGCTCATAACTGGACTCTATTTTTTAATTTGTTTTTTGGAAGATCTTGAGTGAAAGCACACTGGTAGAAATCAGTGATTGGTGGAGGTTGAGGGTGGTAGGTATTTTCCAGGCTAGAACATAAATTACTCCCTCCCCAAACACATCCCTAAGGCCAGGGTATTTATCTCTTTATAGCAGTTTAACTGTAGTCTGAATTTATATGAATTGTCTGAAAACTCAAGGGATTTTGTTTCTGGCCCATGCCAATGCGGGTAGCACATACAGTGCTGAAGATGAAGAGAGTATTAACATGAAAATATTACCAGCATTTGTTATGGAATACAGCAACTAGTATTAACACTTTTAAGATCCTTAGGTTGTAACATTAAAATAGCATTTATAAAACGTTTACTCAGAGCCATTAGTGAGAACTTGGACCTACAAGCCTAAGCATGTATCGTGCAGTCCCTCACATGTGATTAAGTGTCGCCACTGCTTTGTGATTCTGGAAAGTTAATAAAACCAACAATCCAGCCACAGTCTATTGATGTCAATCTTTCCACAGTTAAACAAGCACAAAGGAAGTCAGTCTTGGAAAGCCTATAATAGCTCCTTATTTTCTGAGACTTTAAATTTAAGGAAGGAAGAAAAGCCTTACCATAATAATAGTAGACTAGAAAAAACATTCTAACATTCATGTAACTGCACACTAATCCAGGTACTGTACCAAATGACACATGTTAGCAGATCTGGCAAACAAGTCAGGTCACTTAGTGTGCTATGTTTCTTACTTTTTTATATTATGTATGGAAACTATTGCTGGAAGTTGTAACAATGCACAAAGATTACATAATGTAATAAAACTTATGTATTATGTATTAGTTCTGTATAATGATTACTGCATATACATACCTTATTTAGAAGCAATTAGAACACATATGGTAGTGCAGATTGTTTATATATTCATCTGCCCCAAGGCTATCTAGCATATGTATATTCAGCATTGTGGACCAGTTTAATTAAGAATGTGGTCAAGTGTTTCTGTACACACAGTGGGTTAATGCTTTTACCACTGAGTGTGTTTTCCTGAAAAGGCAATTGAGAGGTATGGTCAGAGCCTATTTCAGCAAGACTGCCATATTTTCAATACCCTAGATATCTCATGGAAGTTATTTTATGATTACCCTTTTCCATGTAAATGATTCATTGTCATAAGCAGCTCTTTAAGCTTTTTTTTACTTAGCCTCAGCAATTTGCTAGCAATAGCCTGAAGCGTTTGGCCTTCAGCAGCCTTCGGGGTCCATTGACCTAGGAGCCCATCCGATTCCTGGGGATTGTCCAGCAGCAAATTTTAACGTCTGTGGTAACATCCTCAATAAAAATTCCCTGCGCTGCTCTCCTGGCTTCCCTCTGGAAACACTGTGAGGCGGAAGTTGTTCCACCGAGACCTGTGTTCCATGTCAGCGAGAGAATTTAGCTCCTCCAGCAGCCTCTGCAATTTGTCAGTCGACCTCCCAAAAGTGGAATGCAAATTCACCAGAGGAGATGTGTGTCGCCTGAAGCCTCTTGGTAAGGCCAGGATATTCTTTTTAGTTGCCTCCCTCAAAACCTTGAGGGCAGCCAAGTAAGCTAATCCCATCGCCAGCAGTAAGATTCTGGATACTGGCCACATCATATTTTTCTATTTTGAGATTTTTTGCTTTGGGGAGATGCACAGTAACTCTACCATAGCTTCCCTCCATGTCTACAACAGATGTGGTCCAAGTCTAACCTGCCATTTCCGTCACAGTTGTATTAATAACGTAAAACCATAAAGTGTAAGCCGTAGGTATAATACCATTAAAATATTTTTTACGGATGTTAATCAGTTTGAACACATTTACCTTTATTAATTTGCATTTTAAAATAGCAAAGAACAATTTTCTTCATACAACTCTCAATCCCTGTTTTGTTTATTTTGTGGATTGTACACCTTTCTGAATGAATATCATTAAGGGTTTAAAGGTGAACTGATACAAATGTCGGTAATGTAGGTATTTAGATGACACAGCTCATTATTCATGAAACACTGCAGCTGCTGATAAAGACAAATTGACTTACATCCATACAATAAGAAACCTTTGATAAGAAAAGTTAATTATTATATTTAGGTTTGTTTTAATTAATTGAAAGCACACATTTGTAAAGTGGACAAGTGCATTTTAAAACACCATTATCCACAATGGAAACAAATAGAAATTCACTGTAGTATACCCGACAAAACACCCCAGACTCCAATATCAAGTAAACATACAGTATATTAAGTATCAATTCCTAAACAACTATAAATATAAATATAGTATTCAAGTTTTTGGAGATTTTTAACAGGGAATAACACATTACAATAACAATGTACTGACAAATTACTAGTGATGTTAAGTTATTAAAATGGCATTAGTTGCATTTATCATAACACTGTACGCTGCTAGCACTGTTACAGCCTGTTATTATTAACGACCATTAACTAATATTGTTTATAACATCCTTTATAGCACATTTACAGATGCACTGTTGATTATTTATAATAGATTATTAGTGCTACACAGGGATTTGTGGAGGGTACAAATAATTAAGAACAAAATAAGTCTACATGACAGAAGAAATAAAAATGTATTACATAGATTGGAATATTACAATGTCTTAATATACCTTGCCCAGTAAAGACTGGATGAAACTCTCTTTTCATTTTAGGCTCCTATTACCCACATAGCCTTAGTTTTTGCAAAAGACAAAAAAAGAAAAAGAAAATCATAATAAACAAAACAGTTGTGTTTTCATCCTAATGCATGGTCCTTTTTTACATATGTTTTGTTGATTCATGAGAGTACTTGAGGTCTGGATAGCTGATTTTCACAAGTACTGTAAACTGATAAGAGCAGATAATGTCTGAAGAATTGATTTGAAACAAAGGGAAATTATAATACAGGGCAGACATCCTTTTTTGGTTCATATAATGTCATGTGTAAATATCAACATGAAAATCCGTTACTGATTGAAGTTTTGAAAAAAAAAGAAATAAAGAAAAAAACAATTCTAGCCTGGGGAGAGGACCTTTTTTAAAACGTTCAGATTACTTGTTTTGACAACAGCGATCACTTTACATTTTTTAAGGAGGCTGTCGTTAGTATAGACTTGACCGCACCACACCAAGCATCCAATAACAACTAGTTGTCAGCAGCATTTTGCTGTCGTTCAGGTTTGTGATTTGCAGGTTGACGTTCAGAACCGATGAAAACTTTATGCTCATGAGGTATCCATTAACCTTTATCTCAATTAGTTTAAAATATTCCTTCAAGAACGAATGTCATTGGGGCTTAACAACACATGTCACTTGTCCCTTATGAAAAGCAGTGATCGTTAAATAAGCAGCTATGGTCAAAATCCGATCATGCACTCCTGTTTTCCCCTTACGACAGCCGTTAACCCTTTATGAATAGACCCCATTGTCACTTAAGCAGGTTAGACTGTAATATTACAAATTATCATGTTTTAAAAAGAGCATGGTATGGAGGAAATATGATAATTATATATATATATATATATATATATATATATATATATATATATATATATATATATATATATATGTAAGAACTCCACATGACCACTTTAAACAAGGCACTTCTTTCACTTAGAGTATGTCATTTAATACGTGTTTCACAAAACGTCAACACGTATGCTTGGGTGCTGCTGAGAAGGGTGTTGACATGGCAGATCTCCGGTACTACAACAATACCGTTCTCAAATCAAGGCCTGACAGTAATGAGAAGACGTTTAAAACCACTTTAAAAAGTTTAAAATTGCATTCCTATTATACTCTTGTTTTAGAAAGAGGAGACATTACCCAAGCTCCTTGTCTAAGTAGAGTTAAAGAAAATATAAAAAGCACCCCTCCCTTTCTTTTGAATAACATAACAGCTCTACATGTCATTTTCAATAGGATTAATATTTTATTATGAAGAAAAGCAAGAACAAAATCCAACCCTAGGTCAGTGGTGCCTGTTTAAGGAAACTAAGTTATTCTATTCAATTCAGAATATTTTTTCAGAATATTAATGGCGGGAAAAAAAATGACAAGAATGACTTAGACATCCATGTCAGGAAAAGAGGTCAGCTCTTGGCAGTGGGATGTTAATTCACATCCATTAATGAAATTTATCCTCCTCACTCTTTTACTCTTTATAAAATCATAGGTCTTTTTTAAAGAGATCATGGATTTTTCACAGAAGCTGAGGAGGGCCACGGGGGCAGACCAAAGTAAGAGACTGACAATCTTCTGGTGATTAAGAAGACTCAAAGGCTAGTAGACCTACAAAATGAATAACTATGGACCCAGAACCATGCCATAAGGCTCAATGATTTGCGATTTGCAAGTTGATAAGACAAGAAGATTAATAATGCTGCATGATAATGGCTGCTCCTTCTCAGCTGGGGAGATGGTAATGATCTGATATTGCTGTAGCAGTTCAGTGTGCTGTGGAGAGGACGGTGCAAATTTACTCATCCCAATTGGCCCCGAGGATATAGAGAGTTTGAAAAATGGGAATGCAGTTATCATTTTAATTAGATATAAAGTTTTTTAATAATTTTGCTGAAATGAGGACTTCAAAGAACATATTTTGCAGTATTCAGGCCCATAACTCCTGAGTGACAGTTTTGGTTAATTTGCAAGTTTTCAGATCAAACTTTGCCCCTGGCGTCATGCCGAGGGTAAAATAAATTGTCAATTTCTTTCCTCCCTGCACTCAAGCATCTTATTCAGGCAGGTGTGCTGAATTCTGTTGAAGCGTCTGCTTTTGCTGAACAAAACGACTTATTAAAACATATGTTTAAGGGAAAAAAATTAGCTGCATAAATAAAATCATTGGTACTGTAATAAAAGAAATAATTCAGAAAGATAAATGAGCTGCAGTACAAAATGTTAAATTTCAGAGGCAGCGTCAGATAAATATCCTCCATAAGAGATGTTTTAAATGTTACTTTGTGATTATGCAGTCATTCTGCATTATTATTTAAACAACCTGCAAATGAAGTTTTGCAGAAATAGCGGAAAGGTGCTGATGCATTGAACTAATTTTATTCCGCATCCACTGTGGCTCTGGGTCCCACATCAGCTTTGCTCTCATTTAATTGTGTTGCATGTGACAAGATGTGCCATTCTTAAGCAAGGTATAATACTCAGGGGTATGTCCTGCAGAAAATAAAGATTTTTTTTTTTATCCACACTCTGTTCTATAACACCGCCTATTGCCCAGAATTCAGAACAGCATCTGAAGATGGGCATGGATGATAAACTACTCCTCGCCAGCCAAAAAGAAAGGAAGTGCTCTGCAAGTTTGTTTTAATCACAATTCATGACAATGAATTAGTTCAGAAGATTCTTGTTGCAATCTGTATTGAATATAGTTTTAGAAAAAGAGGTTATGCATGCTGGGTGACAGCTTGCTTAAGGCATGGTATTAGGGAGGTTGGAAGTGATAGAACTATATTTACCTTGCCAAAGGGACTACCGCTTGAAAAAAAATTACACTATAAGGTAAATACATTCAACTTTAAAGTACTTTGTATTTTGATTAATTTGCATCAAATAAGAGAATCAGAATTCATAATTACTGTCCTTAAACTCTTTTATGTCTTACTGCTGTAATCTTTTTTTTCATATCAAAACATTTTTGTTCTGGTACAAAAAACTAAATACAAAAGGCACTCTTGGTCATTGAATTTATGCATATTGTAGATTTTTGTATAACAAAATTACAGAGATCATCAAGCAGGTTGTTGTTTAAGTATAATTATAACTGCATGCACTGATTGCCAGTAACAGTTACACACACATATAGTAAGTAGTATAGAGTTTATTACATATATAATAATGTCTTCATTAACCCTGTCCACTTGTGGTTCTTGCCAACATTGTTATTTTAATACATCCATAACTTTAAACACTGAATCATAAGTAACTAAGTAATATAAAATTAGACAAATGTGTATTTTTGATGGTGTCCCAATTTCAGTTCTCAATGGCTAATCTTAGTCATTTAGGTACAGACACGTAATTTACAACACACTAAAATAATATTCAATAATTTGGTAAGTTCAATTATTATTATTATTATTATTATTATTATTATTATTATTATTATTATTATTAGTCCTCATTAAAAGCTACTTTAAAAAATCAGTATTTACATATACTTGTTTTTTTGTGGGTGCATGCTTATGAATTTATTCATATTTGAAATTAAGTTGGACCTATTTTATATGTAGATTATGTTCGCACTTTAGAATGAAAATAAATACAGAGAGAGAGACTGAGTAATTTCAGATAATAGGCTTGCTATCGAATTCCAATGTAAGATCTTGTCCAGGTGAGGGACATTGATAATATACATATATGCATGTTTGCTGTAGAACATGGTCTGCTTTCAGCTACACCACGCCAGTAAAAATGAACTAAAACATGACGTGATTAGGTACCAAGAAACAGCAGACATCCAAAGCATTGACTGCAATATATCTGCATATTCCAAACATACAGTAATTAAAAAACACAAGCAAAGGGGACCCGTGATAACAGGCCCTATATCTTTGAGGGCTGTTTTAATTCATGTTTTGTTTGGACTGTTTTTTTTTTTTTTAAAGCAGATTTTGATAATTAAATCAAGTTTGAAACATTTTTTTTTAAATAATAAGCGTATTATAATTTTGTTAAGGCACTATTTTGTGTAACTGAGAATGTTTATTAACCCTTTAAAA